>NC_043712.1:85129735-85139391 GCF_006229205.1 Suricata suricatta
TTTTTTTTTTTTTTTTTTTTTTTTTTTTTTTTTTTAGCTTCGAGAAGAATGCTGGTGCAATTTTGATTGGGATTGCATTGACTGTGTAGATTGCTTTGGGTAGTAATGACATTTTAACAATATGTATTCTTCTGATCCATAAGCATGGAATGTTTTTCCATTTCTTTGTGTCATCTTTAATTTCCTTAATAAGTTTTCTATAGTTTTCATCATACAGGTCTTTTACATTTTGGTTAGGTTTATTCCTAGGTATTTTATGTTTTTTTGTGCAATTGTGAATGGGATCACTTTCTTGATTTCTCTTTCTGTTGTTGCTTCATTATTGGTGTATAAAAATGCAACCAATTTCTGTATGTTGATTTTTCACCCTGTGACTGCTGATTTCGTGGATTTTGGGTTTTCCATGTGAAGTATCATGTCATCTGAGAAAAGTGAAAACTTGACTTCTTCTTTGCCAATTCTGATGCCTTTTATTTCCTTTTGTTGTCTGATTGCTGATGTTAGGACTTCCAGCACTAGGTTAAACAGCAGTGGTGAGAGTCGACATCCCTGTTGTGTCCCTGATCTCGGGGAAAGCTCTCAGTTTCTCCCCATTGAGGATGATATTAGCTGTGGGCTTTTCATAAATAGCTTTTATGATGTTTAAGTTCTTTCTACCCCTACTTTCTTGAAGGTTTTTTTTTTTTTTAATTAAGAAAGGGTGCTGTATTTTGTCAAATGCTTATTCTGCATCTATAGACAGGATCATATGGTTTTTTATCTTTTCTTTTGTTAATGTGATGTATTACATTGATTGATTTGCAAATATTGAACCAGCCCTGTAACCCAAGAATGAATCCCACTTGATCTTGATGGATAATTCTTTTTAAATGCTGTTAAATTTGATTTGCTAGTATCTTGTTGAGTGTTTTTGCATCTGTATTCATAAAGAATATTGGCCATTAGTTCTCTTTTTTTGCTGGGTCTCTCTCTGGTTTGGGAATCAAAGTGATGCTGGCTTTGTAGAATGAGTCTGGTTTTGTTTTTTTGGAATAGCTTGAGAAGAATGAATATTGTCTCTTAGTTAAATGTCTGGTAGAATTCCCCAGGGAAGCCATCTGGCCCCGGGCTCTTATTTGTTGGAAGATTTTTGATAACTGATTCAATTTCTTCACTAGTTATGGGTCTGTTCAAATTTTCTATTTCTTCCCATTTGAGTTTTGGTAGTGGGTAGTTTGGTAGGAATTGTCCATTTCTTCTAGGTTGTCCAGTTTGTTGGCATATAATTTTTCATGGTATTCCCTGATAATGGCTTATATTTCTGAGGGATTGTGTGTAATAAACCATTTTCATTTGTGATTTTATCTATTTAGGTCCTCTCTCTTTTCTTTTTAGAAGCTTGGCTGTAGGTTTAGCAGTTTTATTTTTTTCAAAAAACCAGCTCTTTATTTCATTGGTCTGTTCTACTGTTATTTTGGATATCTGTATTGTTTATTTCTGCCCTGATCTTTATTATTTCTTTTCTTCTCCTCGGTTTGGAGGTCTTTGCTCTTCTGCTTCTAGTTTCTTTAGGTGTGCTATTAGATTTTGTTTTGGGGATTTTTCTTGTTTTTTGAGATTGGCCTGGATTGCAATGCATTTTCCTCTTAGAATTGCCTTTGCTGCATCCCAAAGGGTTTGAATTGTTGTGTTTTCATTTTCATTTGTTTCCATGTATTCTTAAATTTCTTCTTTAATTGCCTGGTTTACCTGTTTGCTTGTAGGTAGGATGTTCTTTAACCTACATGCTTTTGGAGGTTTTCCAGACTTTCTCCTGTTGTTGATTTCAAGTTTCATAGCATTGTGATCTGAAAAGTGTGCACGGTATGATCTTAATTCTTTTATATTTATTGAGGGCTGCTTTGTGACCCAGTATGTGATAGATGTTGGAGAATGTACCATGTGCACTCGAGAAGAAAGTGAATTCTACTGCTTTGGGATGTATATATATCTGTTAAGTCCATCTGGTCCAATGTGTTGTTCAGGGCCATTATTTCTTGAGTGATTCTCTATCTAGGTGATCTATCCATTGCTGTAAATGGGGTATTAAAGTCCCCTGCAATTAGCACATTCTTTTCAATAAGATTGCTTATGTTTGTGATTAATTGTTTTATATACTTGGGTGTTCCCAAATTTGATGCATAGAAATGTATAACTCTTAGCTCTTCCTGATGATAGACCTGTAATTATTATATAAAGCCCTTCTTCATCTTTTGTTACAGCCTTTACTTACTGTCTAGTTTGTCAAGTATGGCTTGATGGGTCTTTTTTTTTTTAATCCATTTTGATTCACTTTGGTTTTTGATTGGAGCGTTTAGTTCATTCAGTGCTGTTCCCCCCCCCCCAAAAAAAAAACCCAAGTTTAGAGTTACTGTGTTCTCTCCAGGTTTCATGCCTATAGTGATGTGTCTGGTACTTTGTGGTCCTGGCAACATTTCACTCACAGAGTCCTTCTTAGGATCTCTTTAGTGGTAATGAAATCCTTCAGTTTTTGTTTGGGAAAATCTTTATCTCTCCTTCTATTCCGAATGACAGACTTGCTGGATAAAGGATTCTTGGCTGCATATTTTACCTGTTCATCATATTGAAGATATCTTGCCATGCCTTTCTGGCCTGCTAAGTTTTAGTAGATAGGTCTGCTACTACCCTTATGTGTGTGCCTTTCTATGGGAAGGCCCATTTATTCCTTGCTTTCAGAATTCTCTATCCTTGTATTTTGCCAGTTTTCACTATGACATGTCCTGTAAAAGATCGATTCAAGTTACGTCTAAAGGGAGTTCTCTGTGCCTTTTGGATCTCAGTGTCTGTTTCTTTCCCCAGGTTGGGTCCTGGCTGGTTATGTCCTGTGCTGTAGCACTTCAGGAGAGGGGACCAGTTTTCTCCTGCTGCCGACTATGCCCCTGACCTACCACTGAACCTGGAGGTGGCTCCCCTCCTCCCCAGGTGTGCAAACAGGGCAGATGGCCCCAGTCCAAAGAAAGCCCTGCAATTAGAGATGGGACACCTGTCCTTTCTGGTCTGACTATTTTTTCTCTTGTCCAGATATAATCCTATACTTCCCTAGCTGCTCTTTCTCTTCCCTTTGTCTCTTTGTAGAAGGGTATCCCTCCCTTCACACCTGTGTGCCCATTTTATCTCCCCCAGTTCACAGTCACCCACCTAAGGGCCATCAGGTTTTCCTGGTTTCTACCTGGTAGACTTCTCCTCCCAGCCAAAGTCCTTTGGCTTCAGCCCTTCTTTGTTTGAAAGACACGGGAGGTACGGATCCCCTACTTCTCCACCATGTTGGCTGCCACCCTTTTTTTATTCCCTAATGTTTGTTTATTTTAAGAGAGAGTGTGTGTGAGGAGGGGTAGAGAGACGGAGAGGGATAGAGAATCCCAAAAAGGCTCCATGGCAAAACCTGAAGTGGGTCTCATTCCCATTGAACTATGAGATCATGCATGACCTGTGCCAAAACCAAGAGTTGGACACTTAATCAGTTGAGACACCCAGGCTCCCCTGTCTTTCCTTCATTTTTGAAGGACACTATTGCTGGATATAGTATTCTTAGTTGGCAGCTTTTTTCTTCCAACATTTTGAGTACATCATCCCACATCCTTCTGACCTGCAAGGTTTCTGCTGAGAAACCCACTGATAGTCTAATGGAGGTTCTTGTACATGACAGGTTGCCTTTTTCTTGTGCTTTCAAAATTCTCCCTGCTTTTACTTTTGACAATTTGATTTTAATTTTTTTCAGTGTGTATTTGTTTGATTTCCTCTTCTTTGGGTTTCTTTGGGCTTCTTGGATCTATCTGGAAGTCCATTCCCTTCGTCAGATTTGGGAATTTTCAGACATTGTTTTTTTGAATAAACTTCTGGGTAATTTTTCTTTCTTTTCTCCTGCTGTGAGTATATTGGTCTGCTTTTTGGTGTCCCATAAGTTCCTTAAGATTTCTCTATTCTTTTTCATTTTTTTCTTACTGGTCTTGTGATTGAATGATTTCCACTGGCCTTTATTAGAGTTTGCTGATCCTTTCTTCTGCTTGATTTAGTTTTATGTTGAGCTTCTCTCATGAATTTTTTATCTGTTACATTCTTCAGCTTCATGATTTCTGTTGGATTCTTTTATATATTTTCTGACTCTTTTTTGAAATTCTCAGTTTGTTCATCTGTTCTTCCATCCTCAGTGAGCATCTTTATGAGGGTTATTTTGAATTATTTTTCTTGTAAATCATATAACTGTTTCGTTAGGGTGTGTGTCTGGAGATTTATCTTCTTTCCTTTGTTTGCAGCACATTGACTTGTTTCTTCATCTTCATTGACTTTCTATGTTGGTGTGCGTGCATTAGACAAAACAGTGACCTCTCCCAGTCTTCATGGAGTAGTCTCATATGTTCAAAGGCTTACCCTCCTCCTCCCAGCCAGCCTGGCCAGAGATTTTGGTGGCCTCTCAAACCCTCTTGCTCATCCAGTAGGCATCTTGTGTTTTTTGTGATTCCTAAGCCTCTAGGGTATGCTGAATCCCTTCAGTGCACTGTAACAAATGAACTGAAGCCATTCCCCAGTCATCCTTCAGAAAAGCTGGATTGCTGTAAGCTCCATCCAACTGTTTCTTTCCATGGGGAGAGGTGGAAGTTTTTTTGTTTTTTTTTTTTTTTTTCCATCCACTTGCCCTTTACTGAGTCAGGGGAGGGGCTGTGGCAACCCCCAGCCCAAACTCTGTCTCTGTCTTCATAACCTTCCGGGTGGCTACATTATGCCAGGTTTCATCACTACCTCATGAAAGGCAAGACAGACCCTCTTCCCTCCCTTTGGACAGCTTCCAGGAAAGTTGGGGCACTGGACTTGAGGACTCTGTTCCTTCCCAAGAAGCAGCTGGAATTGGAGGGTTTTCTCCTGTGGTGGGGGGAGGGGTTCTGGTGGGTTATAGGGGTTTAGGTGTCCCAAATCTCCCTACTGGTTATGATGAGTCTGATTCTGTGCATCTAGCCTTCAGGTGCCTTTCAGTTCATTTCTAGATTTCTCACCAAAGGGAAATTTTCTTTGAATTTCTGCTGAAAATATGTGTGTGTGGGGTGAAGGAGAGTCCAGGGCTTCCTTCTCTCCCATCTTGCTGATATCACTTCTCCCAAGGTACTGATTTTTAACTTTTAATTGATGCTTGAAGAACAAACAACTGATGTCTAGCAGTTATAATGTATTTGGAACATTGCTAGCATCTTGGAAACGTTTATGTTTTCCTTTTAGAGATTAAACAAAGGTTTTAAGGGAATGGCCTATTTAACATTGTTTTCCAAAGGCTAATGTAAAAGAAGCTATAAAAACTGTATTCTAGTCCTTAAATTTGTTTACTATAGGAATATACTTAGCAGTTCCAAACTACTCTATACATACAGTAGAATTGAATAAAGAACTAAATTAATTGTATGAGATGATAACCAGAAAAATTTATAAGGAAGAAGGCTAGAATGAACCACATTGTACTTGTTTATACTCCTACGTTCCTGTCTGCAAATATATACATATGCATATATAGAAAAAAATAGAGATAACATGTTCATTCATATATAGGTTAGTATTGGTGTGTATGTTACCTACTGTGTTTGCTTTGAGGACCTAGAAGCAGTGATACCCTCACTAGCAACAAGCATCTTGTTTCCAGATCTTGTTTGTTGAATACTATTCTCTAATAAAAAATGGAACAGGTGTCCCTGGAAAAATGGCAGGGCAACAGCAGGAAAAGTACAGGATGACCCTTTGGAGCTTCTTATCCTACCAAAAAGTGATGTCTAGTTATTCCAGCACCGTTTGATGACAAGACCATGTGTTCTCCATTATATTTCTTTTGTTCCTTTGTTGAAGGTCTCTTGACTGTATTTATGTGAGTGTATACTTACTGCTGTCTATTCTGTTCTGTTGATCTATTTTCTGCTCTTTGGCCAGTACCACGTTGTCTTTATTATCGTATCTTTATAGTAAGTCTTTAGGTAGCATCAAATCCTCAGCTTAGTTCTTCTCCTTCAATATTGAGTTGGCAGCTCTGATCTTTTGCCTCTCCATATAAACTTTAGATTCAGCCTATTGATATCTCTAAAATAACTTGTGATTTTGATCTGAATTGTATTGAATCTGTAGTTCAAGTTGTGAAGAACTAACATCTTGACGATATTGGATCTTTCCCACCATGAACTTGGAATATCCCTCCATTTATTTATTTATTTTAAAATTTTGTTCATCAAAATTCTGTAGTTTTCCTCATATATGTTGTGTACATATTCTATTAGGTTTATGTCTAAATATATTTTTTGGTTGCTAATACAAATGCTGTTTCTAATTTTGAGTTCTACTTGTGCATTGCTGTTGTATAAAAAAGCAATTGTTTTTTATGTGACCATTGTATCCTGTAACCTTACTACTACTAATTATTATTTCTGTGTTATTTGTTGTTGTTGGTTCTTTCGGATTTCTACGTAGGCATTCATGTCAAAACGAAAAACGTTGTACTTTTTTACCCCCCTACTCTGTGAATCTCTTGTTTCCTTTTATTGTTTTATTAGGTTAGCAAGGACTTCCATTGTGATTTTGAGAAAGAGTGTGTGGGGGGGGTGTCTTTACCTTGTCCTGGAGTTTAGCAGGAAAGCTTATAGTTTCTTACCAGTCAATATGACACTAGTTATAGATTCTTTGTAAGTATTCTTTGTCACATTGAAGAAATTACCCTATTCTTAGTTTACTGAGAGTTTTTATCATGAGCGAGTGCTGGATTTTCTCAAGTTCTTTTTCTGCATCTATTGGTGTGTTCATGTGGTTTTTCTTCTTTAGTCTGTAGATACGTAATGGATACATTAATTGGTTTTTGAATTTTTTTTAATGTTTATTTACTTTGAGGGAGGGACGGGGGGAGAGAGAGAGAGAGAGAATGCCAAGCAGGCTGTCTACTGTCAGCACGGAGCCCGAAGCGGGGCTTGATCTCATAACTGTGAGATAATGACCTGAGCTGGAATCCACAGTGGGACCCTTAACTGTGTCTGAGCCACCAAGGTGCCCCAGTTTTTGCATGTTGATCCAGGCTCACATACCTGGAATAAATCCCACTTGGTTGTAGTGTATTATTCTTTTATTTAAAAATTTTTTTTCAATATATATATATATTTTTTTTTTTTTGAGAGAGACCGTGTCAGCGGAGTAGGGGCAGAGAGAGAGGGAGACACAGAATTTAAAACAGGCTCAAGGCTCTGAGCTGTCAGCACAAAGCCGGACGTGGGACTTGAAATCAGGGACGCTTAACTGACTGAGCCACCCAGGCACACCACTGTGTATCATTCCTTTTAAACATTGTTGGATTAGATTTGCTGATGTTTTGCTGATCATTTTTGGAGCTATGTTCATAAGAGATATTGGTCTCCTGCTTTATATTCTTGTAATATTTTTATTTGGTTTTCTTATTTGACCAATTCTGGCCTCATAGAGTTAGGAAGTATTCTCTCTGCTTCTGTCTTCTGGAATAGATTTTAGAGAATTTGTTTAATTTCCTAAATACTTGGTAGAACTAACCAGTGAACCCATCTGGGCCTATTTCTTTCTGTTTTTGAAGGTGATTAGTTATCAGTTCAATAGCTTAAATAGGTATAGTCCTTTTCAGATTGTTTTTCTTTATGGTTCTTTTTAGTTGATTTATTTGGGCTAATTAGGGCTGATGACTTAATATTGTTATCTTTTATATACATTGAGGATTATTAAAATATTTTCAGAGTGCTCCTTGATAAATTATCTTAAATTTGTTTTGTGTATATTTTTTATGGGATAATAATAAAATACATCTCTTTTCTTCCAGCCTAGTGTGTTAATTGTAACCTACAAGGAACCTGAAAAATCATCTTCTCAGTTTGGATTCTACAAACAAGCTGAATGGAGGCCGGATAGTACCATGATAGCTGTGTCAGTAAGTAGAATTTTCAACTTTAATAGTGTTTTCTTACTAGATCATTACGTTGCGTTTAAATTTGATTCTTTTAGATGACTTCATTTTGATATTTCCCGCCCATTAGCATTTATCTTCCTGGATAGGAATTGCTAAACTGATTGTTCTATGCAGGACACTCTTACCATATCTTTTGGTGATACTTCCTCCCTTTCCTAGATTTATCATGTTCCTGTTTTGTCCTTGAAGTCTAATCCAAAAATTTAAAACTTTATTCTCTATTCACACACTACTCCAAATTTATGTTTGAAAGGCCTGTCCTCCATCCTTAAGGATGTCTCACAAAAATTATAACCTTTATGTTTTCATGTAACACTAAATTCTCATATCCATTTGGGTTTATTTATTTTTTTATTTTTTAATTTTTTATGTTGATTTTTGAGACAGAAACAGAGCATGAGTGGGGGAGGGGCAGAGAGAAAGGGGCACACAGAATCGGAAGCAGGCTCCAAGCTCTGAGCTGCCAGCACAGAGCCGGACGCGGGGCTTGAACCTATGAACTGTGAGATCATGCCCTGAGCCGAAGTCGGATGCTCAACCGACTGAGCCACCCAGGTGCCCTCTATATGGTTAATTTTTATTGAGCACCTCCTGTGTAAATACTGTGATAACCATTATACATGGATCATCTCAGTTAATTTTACATTGACACTTTGAAGTAGATATTGTTATCCTTCATAGTAAGTATAAGTTATATTGAAGATCTGAGGATTTGTTTTGTTTTATTTTTGTTTATTTATTTATAAAGAGAGAGCACTTGCACACGAGTGGGGGGAAGGGCATAGAGAGGGAGGGAGAGAGTGAGTCCCAGGCAGGCTCCATGCCGTCAGCACTGAGCCCGATATAGGACTCTATCTCATTAACTGTGAGTTCATGACCTGAGTCATAATCAAGACAGAGGCTTAACCGACTGAGTCACCGAGTCTCTGCTTAGGAATTAAGTTTAAGCCAGAGTTCTACAGATGATATATATTGGAGTGAAGGGATTAAATTAGCTGTTTAGATTCTATTTACTGTACAGGCATAACTTTTGGTGTACTGTGTTTTATTGCGCATTGCAGATACTGTATTTTTACAAATTGAGTGGCAATTTTGGTAATTCTCACAATATTTCAAACTTTTCATTATTATTAGGTTTGTTATACTGATTTGTGTTCAGTGATATTTTTGTTACTATTGAAGTTGTTTGGAGGCACCATATGACATGGTACACTTAATCGATAAATGTTGGGTGTCTTCTCACTGCCCTGCTGGCCCATTCTTTCCCAGTCTTTTTCTCTGTCCTTGGGCCTATTTCCTGAGACATAGCTGTATTGAAATTAGGATGGCCTGTCACCCCACAGTAGTCTTGAAGTGTTCAGCTGACAGACAGGAAGAGATGCACACCTTTCACTTTCAGTCGAACTCTAGAAACGATAGAACTTCATGAGGAAGGCATGTTCAAAGTTCAGACGTCTTATGCTAAACAATTAGCCGAGTTGTAGAAGTGAAAGAAAAGCTCCTGAAGGAAATGGAAAGTGCTTACCCCCGTGAACACACAACAGATACGAAAATAAGCCAGCTTCATTGCTGAGATGGGGAGTTTTAGTGGTCGGGATGGAGGAGGACACCAGCCCCGGCGGTCCCTGACGTAACCTAACCCGAGCAGGGCCCTGAACTCTGCGCTCACCTGGAG
>NC_043712.1:85139491-85169900 GCF_006229205.1 Suricata suricatta
AGAACATCCGTTCTGCAGCCCACGGGTCAAGGAGTCCTCGCAACGCTCAAGTGTTCTTTTTTAAAATTATTTATTTCTGGAGTATAATTAACATACAGTGTTAATACTAGTTTAAAGTGTTCCGGGGTACTCTATAATGATTCAACCATTCTGTACATTACTCAGTGCACATCACGATAAGTATACCCTTAATTCCTTTTGTTTCACCCCTGTCACCCACCCTTCACCCCTCTGGTGACCACCAGTTTGTTCTGTGTATTTAAGAGTCTTCTAGACAGCACCAGCAGGGGAGGGGCAAAGAGGGAAACAGAATCCCAAACAGTCTCTGCACTGTCAGCACAGAGCCCGACATAGGGCTTAAACCCAGGAACCATGAGATCATGACCTGAGCCTAAATTAAGAGTCAGATGCTCACCTGACTGAGTCACCCAGGGGCCCCTCTTTATTTCTTATTCAAGTCTTCTCACCTAAGAAGTACACTTCATAAGACTACACATGCCGTAGACCGTGGTTCCTCTGACGGCTCTGGTAGAAGTAACTTGAAAACCTTCCGAGAAGGAGTCACTGTCCTAGATGCCATGAAGAACATTCCTGTTTCGTGGGGAAAGCTCAAAATACCAGCACTGTCAGGAGTTTGGAAGAGGCCGATTCCAGTCTTTGTGGATGACCCTGAGGGGGTTGAGACTTGAGGGGAGGAGGGAGACGCAGATGTGGGAGAAACAGCAGGGGAACTAGGAGCAGGATGGGCCCTGACAATGGGCCAGAAAGGCTGTGATGTCCTAAACTGGAGCAGGAGGGGAGTTGCTGCTCACGAATCAGCAAAGAGAGTGGTTTCCTGAGATGCAGTCTGCTCCTGGTGGAGGTGCTGTGAGGACCGTGGGGATGAGCCTGAAGGCTGACATCGAAGAGCCCAGCAGCTAGGTTGATGGAGCAGCAGCAGGTTTGGGAGGACTGAGTCTGATTTTGAAAGAAGTTCTGTGGGTACCAGGCTATCAGACAGCACTGTGTGCCGCAGAGTTTCATGGGAGGAGGAGTCAGTTGATGCAGGGAAGTCTATTGTCATTTTATTTTAAGAAATTGCCACACCCACCCCGACTTCCAGCAGCCACCGCCCTGTTCCGTCAGGTGCTGGCCTGGCCTGGCCAGAAAGTTTCTAGCTGCTGAAGTTCAGATGATAGCTGGCTTTTTTTTTTTTTAATTAAGGTATGTACATTGTATTTGTAAACATAATGCTATTGCACATCTGAAAACCACTGTGTGGAGTAAATGTAACTTTTATGTGCCCTGGAATACCAAAAAATTAATCTGAATTGGCTTTATTGGGAAATTCACTACTGAGGTGTTCTGGAATGTAGCTGCACTATTTCAGTGGGATGCCTCTATTCTTCTTCTTCACCTCATCTCTCTGCTTTCTGTCCTTTTTTTAGTCTGCTATTTAATACTGACCAGGTTAATCATTGGAAAATGATCCACACGATCACAATATTACATAGTTCCTTACTTCTGCAGATTACAACTACATACCAAGTCTACCCTCCTGCTTGTGTATGTAAGGGAAATGAACTAAGACTCGTTCAACATATTTAAATTATTAAAAAGTCAGAAATAACATGTATATATATATATATTTATATAATGTATTGTGAAGTTAGATAAAATACAGAGTATATAGTGTGCTCTTGGCTTCGGGAGTAGATTCCCATGATTCATCATGCAAGTGCTGAATGAGCACCCAGTGTTCATTCTAACAAGTGCCCTCCTCAGTGCCCATCATTCACTTCCCATGCCCCCTCCACTCCCGTCAACCCTCAATTTGTTCTCTGTATTTACGATTCTCTTATGGTCCTCTGTTAGGTTTCTTAAATTCCACATATGAGTGAAAACATATAACTTCTTTCTCTGACTGATTTCGCTTAGCATAATACCCTCCATTCCATCCATGTTGTTGCAAATGGCAAGCTTTCATTCTTTTTCATTGCTGAGTAGTATTCCACCATACACATAAACCACATCTTCTTTATCCATTCATCAGTTGATGGGTATTTGAGCTCTTTCCATTATTTGGCTAGCGTTGATAGTGCTGCTATAAACATAGGGGTACATGCGCCCCTCTGAATCAGCACTTTGTATCTTTTGGATAAATACCTAGTAGTGCAATTGCTGGGACGTAGGGTAGCATTATTTTTAGTTTTTTGAGTACGCTTCACAGTGTTTTCCAGAGGGGCTGCACCAGTTTGCATATCCATCAACAGTGCAAAAGGGTTACCCTCAGAAATAATATTTTTGATACTGAAAACTGTATGAATTTTTTAAATGGAAGTATAATTAACATACAGTATTTTCAGGTGCACAAAATAATTACTCAGTTATATACATTTCTCAGTACTCACCAAAGTAAGTGTACTCTTCATCCCCTTTATCTGTATCACCCATCATCCCTGCACACCTCCTCTGTGGCAACCACTAGTTCTCCGACTGGTTTTTGGGGTGCCTGGGTGGCTCAGTTTGTTAAGTGACTGACCTTGGCCTGGGTCATGATCTCACTTTTCATGGGTTCAAGGCCCTATTGGGCTCTGTGCTCAATGCTTGCTCAGAGCCTGGAGCCTGCTTTAGATTCTGTGTCTCCTTTTCTCTCTACCCCTCCCATGCTCACACTCTGTCTCACTCTGTCTCTTAAAAATAAATAAATGTAAAGAAAAAAGTCTGCTTTTTGTCTCTTTTTTCTTTATTCATTTGTTTTGCTTCTTAAATTGTATACTTGAGTGAAGTCATGTGGAATTTGTCTATCTCCGACTGATTTTACTCAGTATGATACATTCTAGTTCCATCCATATTGTGGCACATGGTAAGATTTCAGTCATTTTTATGGCTGATATTCCTTTGCACATATATGTGTATATACAGACATATGTATATATACACAGACACACCGTACTTCCTTTACCCTTTCATCTAGGGGTGAACACTTGAGTTGCCTCCAGAATTTGGCTAGTGTAAATAATGCTTCAGTAAACATAGGGGTGCATATCTCTTTTCAGATGAGTGTTTCCCTAATCTTTGGGTAAATACACAGAAGGGAATTACTGGATTGGATGGAAATTCTGTTTTTAATTTTTTAAGGAATATCCACACTGTTTTCCACAGTGGCTGCACCAGTTGCATTCCCACCAGCAGTGCATGATGGTTCCTTTTTCTCCATACTCTCACTATCAGTTATTTCTTGTGTTTTTGTTTGTTTTGCCTATTTTTGTTTTTACTGGAGCCTCAAATGGCGCATGACAGTTCATAAGATGGCTTCAGGGGTAGGGGCTTTTCTGTGTTTGATTCTAGCCATTCTGACAGGTGTATAGTATCTCATTATGGCTTTGATTAGCATTTCCCTGATGATTAGTCACATTGAGCACCTTTTCATGTGTCTTTTTCATCTGTATGTCTTCTTTAGGAAAATGTTTCTGCTAGTCCTCTGCCGAGTTTTAATTGCATTACTTGGGGTTTGGAATTGAGTTGTATAAGTTGAGTTTTTTAAAAACAGTTACTGAGTTATAGAAGTTCTTTATATATTTTGCATATTAACTCTCTATCAGATAGATCATTTGCAGGTATCTTCTCCTATTCAGTAGGTTGCCTTTTTTGTTGTTGCTGATGATTTCCTTCCTTTTGCCAAAAACTTTTGGTTTTGGTTTAGTCTCTGTAGGTTCGTTCTCTCTTTTTTTTTTTTTTTTTGTCTGATTGGTGTGGTTATGTCTTTGACTACTATGTTGAATAAAAGTGGTGAGAGCAGGCAGTTTTGTCTAGTTCCTGATCTTAAAAGAAAAACTCCATTTTTGCCAGTTGCAAATGATGTTAGCTGTGGATTTTTCATTTGACGTCCTAATTATGTTGAGGTATGTTTGCTCTAAAATTTCTATGTTGAGAGTTTTTATTATGAATGGATGTGGTACATTGTCAGATATTTTTTCTGTATCTTTTGAGATGATCATATGATTTTTATCCTTTTTTTGGTTAATATGATGTATCGCATTGATTGATTTGGGCATATTGAACTACCCTTGTTTCCCTGGAATAAATCCCACTTGATGGGTGGTGAGTGATTTTTTTTTTTTTTAAGTTAAAGAAATTCCTTCTACCATTTCTTGTTGGATTCAGTTGGTCAGTATTCTGTTGAGGATTTTTGTATCTATGTTCATCAGAGATAGTGGCCTGTAATTTTCTTCCTTCATAATGTCTTTGTGTAGTTTTTGTATCAGGGCAATGCTGCTGTTAGAGAATAAGTTGGAAGCTTTTCTTCCTCTTCTGTTTGGAATAGTTTGGAAAAAATACTAACTCTTCTTTAAGTGTTTTGTAGAGTTTACCTGTCTGGTCCTGGACTTCTGTTTGTTGGGAGTTTTTTGATTTCTGGTTCATTTTCTTTGCTAGTCATTGATTGGTTTAGACTTTTGATTCTTGTCTTCATTTAGTTTTGAAGGGTTATGTATTTCTAGGAATGTGTCTATTTCCTTTAGATTGTCCATTTTATTGGCATGTACTTTTTTACATTCTCTTGTAATCAGTTCTTTCTATGGTATCAGTTGTTACTTTTCCTCCTTCATCTGATTTTAGTTATTTGAGTTCTCTCTCTTGTTTGATGAGTCTGGATAAAGGTTTATCAATTTGCTTATCTTTCCAGAGAACCAGGGAACCAGCTCCTGGTTTCATTGACCTGTTCTTTTGGGTTTTCTAAGTCTCATTTATTTTTGCTCTAGTTGTTATTATTTAGTTCCTTCTAATGGCTTTGGGTTTTAGTTGTTCTTTCCCTATCTCCTATACATAAGATTAATTTGAGATTTTCCTTGTTTCTTGAGGTAGACTGGTATCGCTATAATCTTCCTTCTTAGAATGGCTTTTGCTGCAGCTCAGAGACTTCGAACGATTTAGCTTAAATTTCATTTCTTTCCATGTATGTTTTGATTTCCTGTTTGATTTCCTGATTGACCAAAAGAGATCTGAACAGATCAATTTGTGTGCTTTCTAGATTTTTTTCTGGTGATTGATTTCTAGTTTTTTGTTCCCTTGTGGTCAGAAAGATGCATGATAGGATTTCAGTCTTTTTTTAATTTACTGAAATTTGTGGCCTAACGGGTGAGCTGTTCTGGGGAATGTTCCACATGTGCATGAAAAGAATGCATAATCTGTTGTTTTTGGATGGAACATTTTGAATATATTTCTTAGGTTCCTGTGGTCCAATGTGCTATTCAAAGCCATTTTTTTGTTGTTTTTCTGTTGGGGTGTTCTGTCTACTGATATAAATGGGGTGTTAGAGTCCCTTGCTATTTATTATATTACTATTAGTTTCTTCTTTTATGTCTTTGCATGTTGCTTTATGTATTTAGGAGCTCCTGCATTGGATGCATGAACAGTTACAATTGTTATATACTGCTTTTGGATTCTTCCCTTTGTCATTGTGTAGTGCCCTTTGTCTCTTGTTAGAATCTTTGTTCTTAAGTCTGTTTTGTCGGATATATAAGTATTGGTACCCCACCTTTTCACTTCTGTTTGCATGTAACTGTCTTTCCATCCTTCCCTTTGAATATGCATGTGTCTTCAGGTCTGAGGGGATGCTTTAGGCAGCATAGAGATGGGTCTTGTCTTTTTAATCCATCCAGAGCCTGCTTGGGATTCTCTCTCTCTCTCTCTCTCTCTCTCTCTCTCTCTCTCTCTCTCTCTCTCTCTCTCTGTCCCTCCTCTGCTTTTTCTCTCTCTCTAAATCATTAGATGTGTACTCATTGTTTTATGGTTGTTTTATTGTTCTCTTCTGGTTTTCTCTTGCTTTCTTCTCTTATGGTTTGATGTCTTTTTTTAATGATATGCTTTGATTCCTTTCTCTTTATTTTCTGTGTGTCTAAGTTTTTGATTTGTAGTTATCATTAGACTTGTGTGTAGTATTTTATGCATATGGTAGTCTATATTAAGTTGATAGTCACTTAAGTTTGAACCCATTTTTTTTAAGCTTATTTTTATTTTTTGCAAGAGAGAGAGAAGAGAGAAGGTGGGGTAGGGGCAGAGAGAGAGGGAGACAGAATCCCAAGCAGGCTCTGTGCTATCAGTGCGGAGCCCAATGTGGGGCTTGAACTCATGAACCGTGAGATCATGACCTGAGCTAGAGTCGGACACTCAACCGACTTGAGCCACTCAGGCGCTCCTGTATCTCCTTATCTTGAAAGTAGTGGCCTTAAGAAGAAAAGACCTTGTCGTGTCCTCTAGCACAGTGTCCCCTGTTTACCAGAACCGGGCATTTCACAGGCGTTTCCGGTATAGGTGGCATGCACCCTACTGTCCTGGCTGGGCCGTGTTTGCTTCCAGTCCAGCCTGCTGCAGTGGCCCATGCTGCCTGTTGTAGGTGCACTGGACACGCTGTGGTCCCTGTGCTGTGTAAAGGGTCGTCCTGGGGCTGCCCGTGGGCTTGTTGGCTGGTGTCAGCAGTTAGACCGGAGACCTGTCCTCAGCCGAATCTGCTCCATCTTCAGTTGCACCAAAGTGCAGGGTTCATGGTGTGAGGTCTGCTTCTCTCCCTTGTCTATACTTGTGGTGTCTGTCCCATTTGTGGTTAGTCTCCACGGGGCTTTGGTTCCCACTGGAGTCTCCACCCCTCCTGCGCTCTTTGATGTGTCCTCTCTCTGATTAGCTGTGGGAAATCTGTCTTCCCAGTATTCAGATTGTGTTCCGAGTTGGTTGCACTAATGTGGCTGTTATCCAGGTGTTTCTTCCATTGAATGAATTTAAAGTTTCATTGTCCGTAAGTGATGCTCTTGGAATATGAAAATGCTAATTTATTTTCATAATTTCTGTGACTGCTCTCCGGCTGCAGTAGCTGAGTCAGGTAGTCCTGACAGCAAGCATATGTGATCCTTCATCTCTTTCTCGCTCAGCACACACTGTAAATGATAGTAACACTTTTATAAATAACGTTTCAAGTGCCACACAGGCTGCCATGCAGTGACATTTTGTGTAAGTGTTATTACCTATCATGTCAAAAGAACAAAAGAAGAGGAAAGTAGGTTTTGAATATCATGCTTTTAAAATGCATTGGAGTAGGGGCACCTGGGTGGCTCAGTTGGTTGAACGTCCTGTTTGGGCTCAGGTCATGATCTCATGGTTTGTGGGTATGAGCCCCACCATCGGGCTCTATGCTGACAGCTCAGAGCCTGGAGCCTCCTTCGCTCTCTACCCCTCCCCAACTCATGCTCTGTTTCTTTCTCTCTTTCTGTCTCTCTCTCTCAAAAATAAACATTTAAAAAATTAAAAATACATTGGAGTGCGGATTAACTTATTATTGAATAAGATAGAAAATTGTCTTAATTATGCAGTGACCCTATAGGAAAGCCAACAAAAAAACAATAAAAGTTGACATTATCCAACTTAGTATTTATCACAGTATTCCCAACTCACTGAAATTAATAGAAAAATTAGAAAATTTAAAATCATATCTTCAGAAAAATAAAAAATGAAAATGAAGGTACAGCCAAAGTAAGTTTAGCTCTTTTTTGATGATTTGAGAAATGTTACAGTCTGGCTCAGTGTATTTGAGGAATCACTGTAGAGTGTGAAATGACTGAGAATTAATCCCTGTGAATGACACTATGGGAGAACTTCAGGTGAAAAGATTTTAATGAAGTTGTGAAAACACTAATCAATACAACCTGAAGTAGAGTTTGAACTGGTAGTGACAGAAATGCACGTGAAGCGGAAAAAAGCCTATTACTTGGGCAATTTACAGAACCTAGCAGACATGGAGATTTGTAACGCCTAGGGCCAGTTTAAGTTTTTGGAAATAGAAGTTGGAAAGCTTCACTTGCCAAGCTCCGCAGGTCTTTGGTATCTTAGCGGTCAGTGGTAAAGGTTTATTGTGAATTTTTTTTACATTGGGCTGAGACTGAAAATTTTTTGAACTTGAAGAACCACCGTAAGCACTTACTAGACATTGAATGATTTGATAATTTTTGCTGTAGACTTAGTAATGTTTCCACAGGAATTCAGTCATATCTACACAGCAATGCTTGTATGTGAGATTTATATGTGGTCAAGTCATTTTGGTGACAACTAATATTATTTGAATCACAATGTCAGGCTGCTTTTTGTGTTTCCATTGCTGTTTAAAGTGAAAAAGTAAGACCTGTTTTTCCAACAACTAGCAATAAATACGTTTTCTGAGCTCATAGTGAGTTCCAGTAGCATATTTAAGAACTGGATGCAGTTGTGAAGGAGATGTCCACGTATCATTATCCATTTAATTGTGCAAATGAAGAATGCTTTCACCCAGCCTTCAACTGCAAATGATTAATCTATCACCTAATGACATGTTAAACAACAAACATCAGTGGAGTCTGGTAGTTGGGGCGCCTGGGGGGCTCAGTCGGTTAAGCTTCTGATTTCGGCTCAGGTCATGATCTCACAGTTCGTGAGTTTGAGGCCCACATCGGGCTCTGTGCTGACAGCTCAGAGCCTTGAGCCTGTTACAGATTCTGTCTGTCTGTCTGTCTCTCTACCCTCCCCCACTCACACTCTGTGTTTCTGACTCAAAAATAAACATTAAAAAATTTTTTTTAAAAAGTGGTAGACTTCTGTACTTACCTTCTAGCTGCTGACTGTATTTAATTAAAACCATGTGCTCATGGATTGATACTACTACTAATGTGAAAAGACATTTCAAATATGAATATGTAAGATCTCATTACAGGCCAGCATTAATAGGAGAAACTTTACAATTGATTTTGATGATGGGGAACACTAACTTGAACCCCCAGTTAAGCAAAAATATTATTCCCATAAGAAGAATTTCATTCTCTTCAATGGAAAATTTGTGTTCAGTTTTCATTGTTATATTTGGAATTTTTAAATAGTAAAATTTATGATAATTTTTCTCTCTGCATTAATTACCTTTTATTTGTGTATATATGATGCTTTAACATCTTGAGGCCTTGTTGACCCTGGAAAGGGTGTCCCTCCCAACCACAGGCAATTTCTAGAAATAGTAGAGGATTCGCCTATTTAGTGCACCTTTGATAGGCAGACCACCAGTCCACAGTCCCTTAACATCCTTATGGGGCTCTTACACTCCGGACCACTGTTCTCCTGCCCTCCACACGTCAGACCCAGGAAGAGACAACCTGAGACAGCCTCTCCATCCTACTAGAGAATAGTCTATTAGCTTAATTTCTAGAGCAGAAATAATTTCATGTTAATTTATTAATCTTTTGTATTGTAGTAAGAAAACAGAAGTTAGAAGAAATTATTCCTGTTTTCAGTTTGGAGAGATAAAAGGCATATACACAAGAGAAAAAAACAATTATTTTTTTGACTGTTGAGAATCCAGTTTTTATTTCATGTAGTTGTGGTTTATGGTTTGTTTTTTTCTTAAGATTTTATTTTTAAATAATCTCTATACCCAGCTTGGGGCTTGAACTCAAAATCGCAAGATCAGAAGTCACATGCTCCACCGACTGAGCCAGCCAGGCACCCCGGCTTATAGTCTTTATCTGCAACTTTATGGAACTGTCATGATGAATGTAATTTTAGCTGTTAAAGCATGGTTTGTATTAATTTTATTATTTTTTTAGTTTTTTTATGTTTTTTATTTATTTTTGAGAGACAGAGGCAGTGCAAGCAGGGGAGGGTCAGAGAGAGAGGGAGACACAGAATCAGAAGTAGGCTCCAGGCTCTGAGCTGTCAGCACAGAGCCTAACGTGCGGCCAGAACCCACGAACCGCGAGATCATGACCCGAGCCGAAGTTGGACGCCCAACAGACTAAGCCACCCAGACACCTCTATTTATTTATATGTATATTTTTTTGAGAGAGCGAGCAGGGTGAGGGGAGAGAGACTCTCAAGCAGGCTCCATGCTCAGCACGGAGCCTGGCAAGGGGCTCAGTCTCATGTCCCTGAGATCATGGCCTGAGCCAAAATCAGGAGTTCAACGCTTAACCAACTGAGCCACCCAGGCACCCCTGGCTTGTATTAAATATATTGAGTAAATGCTAACCTGATCCAAGTGACTTAAGTTATCATCTCTGTATAATTTAGAACATGAATTAATGTTTTAGCTTATGAATTTTATAAGATCATGTTAAGTGGAGTTATGAAAAATAAACGTTATATTTTAGACTGTTTTGGGGTTCATAGCAAAACTGAGGGGACGGTGTAGAGATTTCCTTTATACTTCTTACCCCAGTACGTACACACTTCTCCCCTTTATCAACACCCCCACCAGAGTGGTACATTTGTTATGGATTGGTGAACCTACATTCATACATCATTATCATCTAGAGTCCATAGTGTTCGTTATGGTGCTTTCTTAGTGTTGTACATTCCGTAGGTTTGGACAAATGCATAATGATGTGTATCTGCCAGTGTATCTACAGGGTAGTTTCACTGCTTCAGAAACCTGCTCCTCATATGATCCCTTTTCGTGTAATCCTTTGCAAGTCCTGATCTTTTTGATTGTCTTCCTAATTTTGCCTTTTCCTATAATTGGAATCATCTGGTATAAAGCTCCTTCAGATTGGTTTCTTTCACTTAGTAACATGCACTTAAAGTTTCTTCATGTCTTTTCATGGCTTGATAGCTCATGTCTTTAGCACTGAGTAATATGTTATTGTTTGAATATATCAGTGTTTTATCCATTCACCTACTGAAGAACATCTTGGTTGCATCCAGGTTTTGGCAGCTGTGAATAAAACAGCTATAAACATCTGTTTGCAGGTTTCTATGTGGATTTACGTTTTCAGCCCCTTTGGGTAAATACCAAAAAGTGTGATTGCTGGATTGTATGGTAGGAGTATGTTTAGCTTTGAAACAAACTGCCAAACTGCCTCATGTGGTGAGTGCTCGGTCTTGTATTCCCCCTGGTGAGTGCGTTCTCTCGTACGCCTGCCTGCCGTGAACCAGTCCCTGTTGCTCGGATCTTCATTAGGTGGTGGCAGTGTTTGGATTTTGGCTGATCTAATAGGTGTATGGTGATATCTCATTGTTGTAATTTGCATTTTCCTGATGATATACGACATGGGGCATCTTTTTGAATAGCTTGTCGGTTGTCTGTATATTTTTGATGATGTGTCTGTTAAGGTGTTGGGACCATTTTTGTTTTTTTTTTAACTGGGCTTCACACCCAGTGTGGAGGCCAATGTGGGGCTCGAACTCAAGACTCTTAAAGACCTGAGCTGAGATCAAGAGTCACTGGATACCTAACTGACTGAGCCACCCAGGCACCCCATCCATATTTTGATTGAGTTGTTTTCTTACTGTTGAACGTCTTGAATTCTTTGTTGACTTTGAGTAATGGTCCTTTCTCACTGTTGCAAACACTTTGTCCCAGTTTGGGGCTTGTCTTTTAATTCTTCTGACAGGTCTTTTGGTAGAGCATATGTTTTTAACTTTAATGAAATCCATTGTATCTCTTCCTTCATATCATGCCTTTGGTGTTGTATCTGAACCTCATTGCCAAACCCAAGGTCCTCTAGATTTTCTCTTAGGTTATCTTTTAGGAGTTTTGTGATTTTAAGAATTGGATTTTTTTTAAGTTTAATTTTTAAGTTATAAGGGTGATACGTGTTTGACGAAGAAAATCCAAGAACCAAAATAATTCTACCAGAGATAATTATTAGGTTTTATTTATATCTTTATACTTTTATGTAAATTTACAAATACTCTTATACTTAATAGCATTTAGAATTTGAAAGTTATTGAAGTCTATTTTTCTTTAAACACAAAGTGATATTACTATAAGTGACTGCTAATGCCACTTGGGGAGCATATTTGATAAATCTGTGAGTTTTATCAATAGAGGATTATCTAAAACAGTATACAAAGCTATGATACAGTTTTGTAATCTGTTTTTTTGATATGTCATTATATCATGAACACTGTCTCACTTCAGGATTCCTCTTTAACTTGATTTTGAATTTATAACTTGAGATGTGTGAATTTTTAAGTTGATAAATAGGTTTAAGACTTTTCATAATTTTCCCCAAAATTGGGATCTTAATTTACATATTACTTTGCAGTTTGATTTTTTTTTTCCATTTAGTATATTATGGCTGCCCTTCCAGAGGAATGTATATACTTCTGGCTTATTAAGTTTAGTATTTGTATAATACTTCATACTGCAGAAGTTTCTCATTTACTTTGTTAAACTTTCTTGGTAGATTTTTGTGCTACAGTAATTTTATGCAAATATCCTTTTTGTGTTGGTACATTTCTTTCTCTTTTTTAAAATATTTTTAATTTATTTTTGAGAGAGAGAGAGAGAGAGCGTGAGACAGCATGAGCAGGGGATGGTCAGAGAGAGAGGGAGATACAGAATCTGAAGCAGGCTCCAGGCTCTGAGCTAGCTGTTAGCACAGAGCCTGATGCGGGGCTCGAACCCACGAACCATGAGATCATGACCTGAGCTGAAGCTGGACGCTTAACCGACTGAGCCACCCAGGCGCCCGGTACATTTATTTCTTTAGGGCAGTATCCCCTGTGTAGTATTGCTGGGTCAAAGTATATACTTGTATTCTTTTTAATGTTGCCAGATTAGTTTTCAGTAAAATTGTATCAGTTCCAGAGATCCTTATAACTGTTCTTAAGATTCTTGTTTTCCTGCATTTATGTCTAAACTAGATTGATGAAAATGGTCTTGTTGTTTTCATTTGTTTCCTTGATAGTGAGGTGCAGCATCTTTTCATGTGTGAATTGGCCCTTCGTAGTTTATTTCTTCAGGTTGCCTGTGCTTGTCCAGTTTGCAGACTTAGAAGATTCCATGTCTGTTTGCTTGTTCTCTTCACTCTGGCTCTGGTGCCAAGACCATTTTCAGCACATGGTAGGCGTTCACGTAGTGAACGAAGTAAACGATACCTGGACATTCCGTTTTTAGCCATAGTCAGGGATACCCTATCTAGGCGGAGGATTCTTAGATCTGGAATTTTTTTCTTCTAGCCATGTAATACTGTTCCAGGGTCTTCTGGTTTCTAGTGTTACTGCTGAGGAGTCTAGTGCTAATCTGTTCTCTGCCCTTTGTAGGGAACTGATCTTTTTCTCTGAATGATTTTTTTCTTTATGACTGGAATTCAATTGTTTCTGTTTTAGATATGGATATAGATCTTTTTCACTAAACCATCTCCGTCTCTCCACCCTCGCCCACCCCCGTATGAAATCTGAATCTCAGCTCTAGTATTTCTACAGCTAGGGGAATTTTTTTACTTTATTTTCTGAATAATGAATTTGAGTTTCTTCTTCAAGTCTCTTATCTTTCAATAGTGATTTTAACTCCTTATGTTTTATGTCATGAAATTGTTTCCATTTGAGCTTCAGGAATAAAAGATTCAGCTCCCATAAAGGTTATTCTTTATTATTCTTTATGTTCTAATGGGATCTCCTGAAAGTGCTTAATTTTTTTCTTCCTATAATTTGCTTGCATTCTCCTCTCTGATCTGTGTGCCTCATCCGTAGGATCCGTATATTTTAGCTGTTTCATTTGTTACTGAGCCTCCGATTTAGTACTTTTTTCTGTTCCATTAGCCACGCACAGAGGTGAGGCTTCCATGCGGGTCTCTCCGAGTGCACACCAGCACATAGATGGTCACTAAAATGGCGTTTGGCAGAGGCAGACAAGCCCATAAGCTCTGTGCTCTGCTGAGGCTTAGGAGGAGTCTCCACTCCTCTTGGGTGGTTTCTCTGAGTGGAAGGGCCTTAATTTAAAAGCTTGTCCAGACCAGGAGGTCTGGGGGCAGTTCAGTTCACCACCACAGCCTCTCCTGGAAGCCTGCTAAAGTCAGCACGGCTGTGTGGACAGCCCTGTCAGTATCTACTTCCAGGACCAGGATCAGCCATTTTCAGAGGGGGTTCTGCTTTATAAGTTCCTAAGAGGACTCTGAAATCCTGGATGTTGGCCCAGTGCCTCAAGGAGTGGCAACGCAAAGCTTTCCCTCTGCTTGGTCCCTTCGCATGTATTCTCTCCCATGAGCGCTCCAGAGATTTTGATGACTCGGACGTCCTCCAGACTCATCCAGCACGTTTTGGCAATTGTCTTCTGAGACGAGGAGAAGAGATTAGGAATGTGGGCCCAGTCTTTCCATTTTAACAGAATCCAGAAGCTACCTTTTTAAAGTTTTTATTTATTTGAGAGAGAGTGCACATAAGGAGGGTTGGTGGTTGGAGAGGATCCCAAGCAGGCTTTTTGCCATCAACACGGAGCCTGATGTGGGGCTCAAACTCATGAACCATGAGATAATGACATGAGCCAAAACCAAGAGTTGGGGCGTTTAACCAACTGAGCCACTGAGGTGCCCCCAGGAGCTAACTTAAACAATACCTACCTGTTGTCCAACTTTTTCTTCACCTCTGCCTACAAAAGAGGTTGTTTTTAATTTTCATTTCTGACACTGTAGTGTAGACTAAAATACATGGAGAACCATTAGTCATGTGATACTAGTTGAGAAAGGCCGCTGATACTTTTGTGATCTGTTCAGTAAGGGAGTCACTCTTTGCAAATAACCATATGTACAAAAAGATAATCTATCAAGGTGCATTTAAAAGTAATGTTAAGGGGCACCTGGGTGGCTCAGTTGGTTGAACATTCAACTCTTGATTTCAGCTCAGGTCATGATCTCACAGTTCTTGGGATCAAGTTCTGTGTTGGGTCCCTTGCTGGCATCGTGAAGCCTGTTTGGGATTCTCTTTACCTCTCTCTCTGCCCCTCCCCTGTTTATACGTGCATTCTCTCTCTCTCAATCTCTCTCTCTCTCTCTCTCTCCCTCCCTCCCTCCCTCCCTCCCTCTCTCCCTCTCTCAGATTAAGTAAACTTAAAGAAAAATAATGTTAAGGAATTGTATATTATCATGCAGTGGGTATTGAATAAGTGAAGTTTCTAGGTAACCAAACTTTGATTGGATTCTGAAGCTTTAGTTAATTATGATGTTCCTTTTCCTTGATTGAATTTCCAATGAATGAATTCCTTGAAAATGTATACATTTTATTAGCCTCTTACATGAAATACATTGATTATAAATTAACTATTGAAGATTCAGAGTTATTATGGTAGTAAATTTGGGGGGTCTGGCATGGGGTATGCACTGTCGTGTTTTATGTCTCTTAAAATCAGTTCTTCATAACAGTACACTAAAGGTAGATATTATTTTTCCCATCATACATCTGAACAAAATAAGAGAGAACCTAAGTAACCTGCCCCAGATTACAGAGGTACATTCTACACCGAAGATCATATTTCTGGTAATTGAATTCTAAGCCCTGAGGCCTGGTTCTAGAGTTCCAGAGTCTTAGTAATTCTGCTTTACTCCCTTTCACTATTAGCATGATTGTTTAATCCTCCTCGCTCTTGTGGAATGAAACTGAATCTAGGAGTTACTTTTGAAACTTTCTTTTATAAAATGTCATTGATAGAATGTGTAGGGAAGGATATGCAATTGTATGATCTGTAGGGCAGCATAACATAGTTCTCTTTCTGCAAATTCCGTCAAGGGCAAAGCAGCCACCCTGTGTATTTTTCTTCCTGCCTGACCTTCCCCCCGTCATTGTGTGCTCTCACTCATCAGTTAATACAACATTCTATTTCTGTATCATCAACAAAACCAGTCACTTCGTTATCAACTGGCTTTAAAAAGAAATCTCACTGGCTTTCTTAATGGGCTGTGGTTGGGGCGCCTGGGTGGCTCAGTCGGTTAAGCGTCCAACTTCAGCTCGGCTCACAATCTCATGGTTCGTGGGTTGGAGCCCTGTG
Source organism: Suricata suricatta (assembly GCF_006229205.1). Taxonomy (NCBI): domain Eukaryota; kingdom Metazoa; phylum Chordata; class Mammalia; order Carnivora; family Herpestidae; genus Suricata; species Suricata suricatta. The sequence continues at coordinate 85,155,243 of NC_043712.1, forward strand.
TCGGGCTCTGTGCTGACACTCAGAGCCTGGAGCCTGCTGAGGATTCTGTGTCTCCCTCTCTCTCTGACCCTCCCCTGGCTTCGATGTCTCTCTCTGTCTCTCAGAAATAAATAAAAGACAAAATAAAAATTAAAAAAAAAAAAAAGGGCTGTGGGAAAGAAAATCCTTTACCATTTTAAGAATTTGTCAATAGTGTTTTTCGTGAGAGTATTTTCTCTGAAATCAGAAGTATAATATCATTTTTGTATACATGACTACTGGCCAGAATTATCCCTCATTTTTCTCAATTTTAGACTGTTAATAGATGGCCAGGCGCAAGGAGCATTAAAATGAATTTTAAGTACTCTCTCATCTTTAGGACTCTGACAGATAGGAGCACCAGTGTATTTAAGCCTATGTGTAAATATTTTTATTGCAGCTTATAGTAAGAAAAAACACTGGACTTCTTTGAGTCTGCATTCCCATCTAGTCACCAACATGGTGCTGAGTCCTGTCTTTAGTTTACTGCCATGATTTTCTCTTTTATTCTCTTAGCCATAACCTTAGCACAGGTGTTTTTATATCTTGTCTAGATTGCCTAGTGCTTAAAACTTCTAGGTATTCTTTTTTCTCCACTTAAAGTGCATCTTACTTATGTAAAACTACTTATATTAAAATTTTCTTAATGTTTTATTTATTTTGGGGGGGGGGCAGCATGAGCAGAGGAGGGTCAGAGAGAGAGGGAGATACAGAATCCGAAGACAGGCTCCAGGCTCTGAGCTAGCTGTCAGCACAGAGCCTGACGCAGGGCTCCAACCCAGGAACCATGAGATCATGACCTGAGCTGAAGCCGGATGCTCACCTGACTGAGTCACCACGCATCCCATATGTGAGACTACTTCTAAATCAAGGCTCTTAGTATTTTCAAACCTTTCAGCAGCTTCCCAGGGCATTCAAAGTGTGTTCTAACTGCTTAGCCTAATGCTCGGGATCTCCTGTGATCCGCCCCAGCCTGGCGTTCCAAACTGTTTCCCACTGCTGCTTGCAGTGTCATTCCCATTCATACCTAGCTCAGTGAGTGTATAGCCTGTTCTACCACAGCCTGGAAGTTAACGTAACATAAGTTGCAATCTAACTTATTTGTGAATAAGGGAAAGATAGTTTAACCTAGAATTCCTTGTTTTATTGTGATTATTTTTCCCTCCCAGCATATTAATATATTGAGTCCCCAAATAACAGTTCAAAGTACAGTGTCCTCGTAGAGTGAGTTAGAGCAAATTGCCCAGGGCACTGTCTTGTACGTGGCACCTGTTCATCCCGTGTTTTCCTTTCATGCTGGTGGGACCAGACCGTGGTATGGCAGTGATTATGGTACAGCTCTCCTGGATATCTTTGAAGTTTGCTCTCAGCTCTGTGACTTGATATTCTTCGTTAGCTTTTCCTTAAACCACACTATTTTTGCTAGGATTATTCTTCTTCATATGTAATGTTTACTGAATCATGATCTCAGATCTTAGTGCTTTAAAACAACCATTTGTTCACTTTTGTTCTGTGACTTGAGCTGGATTGGTCAAGACTTCTGCTGGTTTCACCTGAGGTCACTGATAGGACAGACTTATCTGGCTGCTCCCTGGTGCTTAATGGTCCCAATGGCTTTCTGTCCCTATCTGGACCGGAACTGTCCACCTTGATTCCTTTGTGACTTCTTAAGTCTCCAGGAGGCTACATGAAGCTTTTTATGTGATAGCAGAAGCTTTTCCAGAGAGCAAAAATTTATGCTACAAATTCAACCATCACTTTCATTTCTTTTTCCTAAATACCTTTATTGAAGTGCAGTTTATCTACAGTAAACACAATTTGATACAAGTACAATTTGATAACTTTTGAAACCATCACTACAATCAAGATAGTGAACAGGTCATCATTCCTACAAGTTTCCTTGTGCCTTTTTGTGATTCCCTCCTAATGCTGTAATCCTTCTTTCTCCCTTCAACCACTGATTTGCTTTCTGTCACTACAGAAAAGCCACACTGGTTTGACCATTTGTCTCTTGATGGGCATTTGAGTTGTTTTTAGTTTTCACTATCACAGGCAAAACTCTTAGGAAAATTCATGTACGCACAGATATCTGTATGGGCGTACTCAAGACTGGAACAGCCAAATCATGAGCTAGGTGAACGTTTAACTTTCTAAGGAAACGTCACACTTTTTTTGAAGTTGTATTGTTTTATGTTCTTACCAGCAGTGTATGAGAGTTCTCATTCCCCTTCGCCAATCTGTGGTATATGGTGTGATGTTTTTGGTTTTAGCCATTCTAATGGATGTGTAGTAGTAGCTCATAATTTTGATTTGTATTTCTCTAATGAAAAATTATATTGAACATCTTTTTATTTGCCTTGTATGTCTTCTTTGGTAAAGTGTGTATTCACTTCATTTGCTCATTTGATTGATTGGGTTCTTTGCTTTCTTATTGTCAGAGTCCTGGAGTTCTTAATGTATTTTGGGTACACGTCCTGTATTACACATATACCGTGTAAAGAATTTCTCCTAATAGGTGACTTGTCTTTTCAGTCTCTTAACTGTGTTTTTTTTGAATGATGTACTTAATTTTGATGAAGCCCGGTTTGTCTATTTTTATTTTATGCTTCATATTTTGTTTTTATATCTTCTCCTGGAATTCTTATTTAGGTTTTAGATTTAAGTCTGTGATATGTTTTGAGTTAATTTTTGTACATGGATCCAAGTTGAAAATTTTCAGTTTGTTGAAAAGGTTCCTGCTTCTATACAACATTTGTTTGCATCTTTGTCCACATATATGTATTTTTGTCTGTATTTGGTTTTCTTCTGTGATGTGTTTATTTGCCTGCCCTTATGTTAATTCAGCAGCATTTTGATTACTTTAGGTTTGTAGTAATTTTTGAAGTCAGTGTTAATTTTTCAACTTTGTTCTTTGTTTTCAAAGTTGCTTCCACCATTGTAGGAACTTCTATTTCCATATGAATTTTTGAGTAACCGTGTCTGTTTTGATGAGGATGCTGCTTAGATTTTGATCGAGGGTGCATTGAATCTGTGGACCATTCGGGGAGAGTTATTATCATAGCACTATTGAATCTTTTGACCTACAAACAAGATAAATCTCTTCATTTGCTTAGATATCTTTAACTTCAGTGTTTTGTCATCAGCCTACAGCTATTTCACATCTTCTGCTAGATTTCTTCTTAAGTGTTTCATATTTTTGACCCTATTGAAAACAACATGTTAATTTTCTTCTTGTTCTTTACATATATGGAAATGCAGGTGATTGTTCTGAATCGATCTTGTGTACTCCAGTCATGTTAAACTCACTCTGGTACATTTTTGGTAGATTCCATCAGATTTTTCTACACAGATGAAGATGTAAAAGGACAGTTTTCCTTTTTCCTTTCTAATTTAGATACCTTTTATTTCTTGCCTGATTTTACTGGTTAGATTGTCCATTACAGTGTTGAACAGAAGAAAAGCATTCAGTCTTTCACTGTTAAGAGTGATGTTGTAGGTATTTTGCAGATCTCCTATATCAAGTTGTGGATGTTTTCCCTTTCTTGCTAATTTTCTCACAGTTTTTACTCAGGAATGCTTTGTAGGATGTTTAATGCTTTTTCTGCATTTGACACTATTATTTTTTTTTGGTTTATTAATATGGTGAAATACATTTATTGATTTTTTAAAATATTAGACCAATCTTGCATTTCTGAATAAATCTCATTTACTTATGTATTTTTCTGATAATATATTGTTAGGTTTAATGTGCTAAAAATTTGTTTAGAAGCTTTACATCTATGTTAATGAGAGATGCTGGTCAGTAGATTATTTTCTTATAGTGTCTTTGGTTTGGGGATGAGGGTAAATGCTGGCCTCATAAAATGAGGTGAGAAGTGTCCCTTCCTCTTTGGTTTTCTAGAAACTTTTGTGTTAAATTAATATTTCTTCAATATTTGGTAGAATTCACCACTGGTACCACCTGAGCCTAGTTTTCCTGTGGAAAGGATTTTAGTTAAAACTTGTTTCTTGAATAGATAGGCTTATGCAAGGTGATTGTATTGCCAGTTTGTGTCTTTCAAGGAATTTGCCTGTTTTATCCAAGTTGTAAACTTTTTGTTAGTTTTTCAGTATACTCCCTCATTACTTAAATATCTCTAGACTCTGTAGTGATGTCACTTCCCTTGTTTCTGATAGTGGTTATCTTTTGTTTCCCCCATGACCAATTTAACTAGAGGTGTATCAGTTTTAATGATATTATTTTTTTTTTATGTTTATTTCTTTTGAAAGAGAAAGCAAGCAGGAGAGGGGGAAGTGGGAGGGAGGGAGAGAGAGAGAGAAAGAGAGAGAGAGAGAATGAATGAATGAATGAATAATAAGCACAGAGCCCAAAGTGGGGTTCAGTCCCACAACCGTGAGATCATGACCTGAGACAAAATCAAGAATCAGATGCTTAACTGACTCCACCAACCAGGCCTCCCTAACAATCTTATTTTTTTTTTAAATGTTTTATTTATTTTTGATACAGAGAGAGACAAAGCATGAGAGGGGGAGGGGCAGAGAGAGAAGGAGACACAGAACCGGAAGCAAGCTCCAGGCTCTGAGCTAGCTGTCAGCACAGAGCCCAACGCGGGGCTCGAACCCATGAACGTGAGATCTGACTTGAGCCGAAGTCGGAGGCTTAACCAACTGAGCCACCCAGGCGCCCCAACGATCTTATTTTTAAAAATCCTAGAATTTGGTTTCATTGAGTTTATTTTTATTTTCTATTTCATTGATTTCTGCTCTGATCTGTATTATTTCCTCTTTTCTTTTTCTTTCTATTTTTTAATTTACTTGGGGTTTCATTTGCTCATAAGGTAAAGGCTGATGTCAGTGATTTGTGATTTTTCTTTTTTTCTGATACAGCTTTTTAAAGCTCTAAAATTTGCTCTTAAGTACTGCTGTAGCAACATCCCATAAATTTTAGTGCACTGGATTTTTTCAATTTCCTTTTTATGTCTTTGGTCTGTGAATTATTTAGTTTCAAAATATTGGAGAGTTTTCCAGAAATCTGTTACAGATTTCTAATTTAATTCTACTGAAGTCACGGAACATCTATTGTACACATTTTGTTTTTACATATGGTGAAACCACAACATAGATTGCTCTTGTTTAAAAATGGAGTTACTTTTTTAAAAAGTGTAACTGAAACAAAGGAAATTTGGGTTAAATTAATGCAACTGCTTTTTCTGACTTCTACCCCTCCTCTGAGGACTCTGTTTATGTGTAGATTAGACCGCTTGAAGTTGTCCCACAGTTCACCAGTGCTCTTTGAGTTCTGTTTTGGATTTTTTTGTATGTGTTTCATTTGGATAATCTTCACTGCTTTGTTTTTATGACCAGTGAATTTTTCTTTTGCAAGTTAGTCACATCCAGTATATTTTTAGTCTCATGTTGTAGTCTCTATCTCTCAAACATGGTCTCTATATTCCCTAACCTTTTGAACATGTGGAATGTAACTGTTTTGATGCCCTTCTGTACTAATTCTCACACTTAACTGAATTCTGGATCATCCTTAGTTGGTTGATTTTTCTTCTCATTGTGTCTCATGTTTTTCTGCTGATCTGCATATGTGCTAATCTTTGATTGGATTGCCAGACATTGTTATTTTAGTTTGTTATGTGCTGGATATTTTCATGGTCCTATACATTGAGTTTTGGTCTGGGATGAAGTGTTGATTACTTGGAGACAGTATATGTCCATGTCTTATGTTATGCTTTGTAATGCGGGTTTTGAACAATGCTCATCTAAAGGTGATTATCCCCCGCTGTAAGGCAATACCCTCTAGGATTACCACAGGATACCTGAGGACCACATTTCTGAGTGTTCTAGCCTGTGAGTTATGAGTTCTTCAGGCTGTGGGGCAGGCGCTGTTCTCAGGACTGTTTGAGCACCGGGCACTTTCTCTTTACTAATTAATCATTTTGGTGGTTTTCTCTCCTGCCTGGAGTCATTTCTTCACATGTGTGTGTGTGGTACTCCTGGGTTTTGTCTGTGAGCAACCTCTCTCCTCCCTGGGACTCTTCTGCGTGCATTGGATGCCTTGTTCCTCTTGGACTCTCAGCTTCTCTCCTCAAGTCAGGGAGTATGCCAGGCTCTGCCTCAGTTCCTCTTCTCAGTGCTGTGACCTGGAAACTTGCCCAAGGGAGTAAGGTGGGGCAGTTTCTCATCTCGGGATCACTGGCCTTCAATTGCTTCATGTTGGTGTTTTTTTGTTTGTTTGTTTTGTTTTTTTATTTATTTTTGAGAGACGGAGAGAGCCGGTGCAAGTAGGGGAGGGTCAGAGACAGAGGGAGACACAGAATGGGAAGCAGGCTCCAGGCTCTGAGTGTCAGCAAAGAGCCTGACGTGGGGCTCGAACCCACGAACCGTGAGATCATGACCTGAGCTGAAGCTGGACGCTTAACTGACTAAGCCACCCAGGTGCCCCATGTTGGTGTTTTGAAAACCATTGTTTCTTATGTTTTGTCCACGTTTTTGTTTTGTTTTGTTTTCAGATGAGAGCATAAATTGGCTTCAATTTAAACCATCTTGATTGGAAGCAGAAGACCTTTCTTTCTTTCTTTCTTTTTTAATTAATGCTCTGATATCAAAGTGTGGTAGGAAGTATTAGGAAAGATAATTTTTGATGAATATTCATGTCCAAAGAGCCATCACCTATTTTTGAGTGTGTGTGACTGATGGATAGCTGTTTTTAATCATTTCAATTTAAATACATTCATGTAACTGAATGTATAGATCTGAAAGATTATACAGAAATTTCAGGTAATTATCTTCCGGTAGGATTTGGGTGATTAATTTTAGGTATTCGAACATGTATAATAATAAATAAAGCTAAAAACAGGAAGCAACATTTACAAAGCAGTAAAGAATTAAAAAGTGCTAGTTTGTTACTTCAGCCTTATTTGAAGCCTAACGACAAGATGTTGGGATAGAAGATACATTTCTAAAATCCTCAATTGCTTCTCTCTTTATTATTATAAAAGTCTTTGTAATGCATCATTGGGGCTAGATGCATGAATCTGCTCTATTCTACATGATAAAAATGGTATGTCCTAAGGAAAAAATGTACAGTGACTTGAATTCTGAAGCATATGGTGAATTCATCTCCAGTAGAAGCATTGATAATGGTAGAGGAAGGTATTAGGATTGCTTCTTGCAGGTGAAGCATTAATTATATCTAACAGTTGATTTGTATCATGATGGAATGGTATTTAAAATTTAAAATTATTTGTATTTATGTCATGTAGTCATAGAATAAGTTTTTAAATGCTTTTAATTGTGAGTAGCAAGGGGAAACTTCCCAAATGCCTAACAAAACAATGGCAGACAAAGCAAAATACAAGCAAGCAATAATATTCATGCCATCAACCACACTGCCATCTCCAGATTTCAAACACTTCTCCTAAACTGTGAAATTATCTGAGGTAGTTTGCAGAATTTTTCAAATCTACATTTACAGTTTGCAACTGAAAAGAAATGATACTTCTCTGAATATTCATACTCTGTAACTGAATTTAATGCATTATTAATATCCTTTAAAACTATTTCCAGTTCTTTTAATTGGTGTTATTAGAGACAAGTCTTTGTTCCATTGTCCATTTAAGTAATGACTTCTTTTATCCTCTTGATAGCCTTTATTCTTACGTATCTGTGACCCTTAGTCATGATATACTAAAGAAAGAAGCATGAGGACTTGCCATTCACGTTGCTTGCAAAAATGGTTCAGCCTCTGTAATGACAACCACGAATCCAGCAGTATGCCCTGGAGAAGGAAGAGATTAAGATAGGAGATGATACCAGGGAAGAGAACTCCAAGCTTCTTTATTTTGTCTTCTCATTTTCTTAGAAAAAAATTTGTGTGTACGTGTGTATGTGAGAGAGAGAGAGAGAAAGAGGGAGGGAGGGAGCGATGGGAGGAGAGAGAGAGTGCGTGAGAGTGAAAGCAAACGTGTATGCACACTGTAAGAAGGTGTTGGGACTGCTCTTGCCTGTAGATTAAGCAGTTGGATTCTTACTGCCAGGATGTTGAGGATGGGAAGGCAAAGGCCATCATAACACTGCATAATAACAGATTGGATATAGTTTACAATAAAGATGCTACTTTAAAAAAAATTTTTTTTTTTAGTTTATTTAATTTTGAGACAGAGACAAAGCACGAGTCAGGAGGGGCAGAGAGAAGAGGGTGAAACAGAATCTGAGACAGGCTTCAGGCTCTGAGCTGTCAGCACAGAGCCTGATGCGGGGCTTGAACCCACGAACCGTGATACCATGACCTGAGCATCGAAGTCGGACGCTTAACCGACTGAGCCACCCAGGCTCCCCTAAAGATGCTACTTTTAAGGATGACCATTTATTACCAGAACTTTAAAAATTGTTCAAAGGCAGGACTTGTGCAAAGGCAGGACTGTTAAGGAAAAGGTCAGTGAGCTCTGGAACTATATAGCATTTAATGTACATGTGAAGCTATAGATACTTACTTGGTAAGATTGATACAGAAGACTAGAAGAGTAAATCAAGCCATTTCTAATTTCATCTAGTACATCACATGTATAAAATTTTCTAAATGCTGTTGCAAATGCTGTATCTTCCCTGGCATTATAGTCTTGTAAGCACTTGTTAAAATTCCAAGTATATTATTAGCATTTGATATTCTGAAATATTGAACTTCTGACCTTGAGTGACTGATACTCCAGACAGCATTTGCACGTTACCCATCTAAGTGCCAGACCCATATCATTTTACTTTTCTAGCCCATCTAAGAGCTTACAAATTTTAAAGAGTCACTGGTCTGTATAGGGGTTATGATGTTTGATATGGTTTGATTTGTATCCATTTTCCTTTGATCCCATATTCTCCACATTTGAAGAATGTAAAATTGCACATGAGAAATTAGGATGATCTCAGCCTCTTTTCTTTTGTGTCTCAATATATCGAACTAGAGTTTTGATATACGTTATGAAATAGTAACATTCATAGGTTAAGAACAAAACAAAACAGAATACATTGCTAAAAAATTTTTTTTCCTCTGGTGTTCCTTTAAGTGAAAAACAGAAGCAAGTACTGGGAAAAAATGTGAAAACTTGAATAATTTTTTTTTCAGTTTTATTTGTCCTGCTTTGGGTAAAAGCCCACCTGCTTCTAAAATGATAAGAGTTCACTATGAGTATATAGTAGCTGGGGCCAAGCAGTGGCCACTCCCTCAGGCCTAACAATGTTTGGTTCGAAACAGCTAACTATAGTATTTTATACACTTACATTAATGTGTAGTGATTGTTTGAGCTTCACAATTCACGACTGTGTGCCATGATCATGCAGTGTTTTAATACAGTTTATATTTTAAAAGCATTTTGTTAACTTAGAAAAATTAACCGATATTCAAATTTGGAAATTGAAGGTTTGCTCTGTTTCACTTCTGTGTCTTCATGTGTTTTATAGCAAATCAGAGGCCAGTTGATTGAATTTTGAAATATGTAAATATATTCTGAAGTTATCTTGTGTAAACTTTGATTAGAGTGAAGACTTTCCTACTGTTATTTGGTGATGTTGTTGCTTTAAAAATTAGAAAAATTAGTTGCCATATTGCTGAGTTCAAAAAATTGTATATATTTTGCAAAATAATCATCTGCTGTTGAATAGTATATTTTAGAGTATTAATGTCTACAATATAGTATATACTGTTGATTTCAATGACATCTATGTATTAAAAACTCTTCGTGGGTTATATTAAACAATATGGGTTATTTTAAAACAAACTCTTTTTTTTAATTGGATAATTAGACCACAGTGCTGCAGAAGAGGGTTTCCAAGAGTAAAGTGTTTTCAAAGTAAGAATATAAAAATGAAATATAAAAAGTTTTAGTCATAGCCTTACCCTTTAATTCATGGCAAATAAAATTTATCTTTCAGACGGCATATGGCTACGTCTTGTTTTTTCATATCACATCTACGAGAGGGGACAAGTACCTTTATGAACCAGTGTACCCCAAGTAAGTTCATTGTCTTTCATTCTCTTGACAGTTGACTTGCATACTTTGTATTCATAAAAAACATCCCAGTTTTGCATTGTCTGAAATGAATAAAATAAAGCCAAGCCAATATTTTAAAAATTGTATGTCAAAAATAACCAGGCCTCTGAACTCTCGTTACTTCAATAAGGGATTCTATAGCTAAATAAGTCTGGGAATCTTGGGTGAATGTACTGTCTCCCTTATTGGACATTCAGGATCACTACTAATATACTCTAGCATCCTCTAGGCCTTATTAGGGAGGAGGTAAAACATCAGGAGGGGAAGAAATGAAGTGTCAGTATAAGTTACTGACACTTTTTCCTGTATATTTTTATACATGCATAGAAAAAAGTATACCCCAAGCAGTGGTTATCGCTTCATTGGTTAGAACTTCATATTTAAACTATATTGTTGTGTATGTTTTGTATTTTTTTCTTAAGATTTTTGCCTTATTTTTGAAATAAAAGAACATTTTATTGAAAGAACTTTTGAAATAAAAGAATATCCTAATTTTTTTTGATGTCATCTTTTTTTTTGTTTTATAGTTTATTGTCAAGTTGGTTTTCATTTAACACCCAGTGCTCATCCCCAGAAGTGCCCTCCTCCATGCCCATCGCCCCCCTTCCCCTCTCCCCCTCCCCCATCAGCCCCCAGCCCCCAGTTTGTTCTCAGTATTCAGGAGGCTCTCATGGTTTGCCTCCCTTCTTCTCCCCAACTATTTTTCCCCTTTCCCTCCCCCATAGTCCTCTGTTAAGTTTTTCCTGTTCCATTTATGAGTGAAAACATACGGTATCTGTCCTCCTTTGCCTGACTTATTTCTCTTAGCCTAACACCCTTGAGTTCTATCCACATTGCCACAAATGGCCAGATTTCATTTTTTTCTCATTGCCATGTAGTTAGTATTCAATTGTATATATAAACCACATCTTCTTGATCCATGCATCGGTTGGTGGACATTTAGGCTCTTTCCATGATTTGGCTTCTGTTGAAAGTGCTGCTCTGAACATCAGGGTACATGTGCCACTATGCATCAGCACTCCTGTATCCTTTACGAACATCCTAATTTTAAAGCAAAAGATCAAACCATTAAAGCTGGGTGAATGTATAAATGAATACTTATCACATTTGTGGATGGTAGAAGATGGTCAGAATTTATTAGGTATGTAAGAAATTAGATGAAAAATATATTTCAGTATATGAAAGTTTTTAAGTTTCTGAAAAGTAACAGGAAAAAAACATTAAAAGTAACTGGAGAAAGTTTTTATTAGTAAATAGGACCAAGGCTTTCTATTTTTAAATTTTATAAAAGATTATATTTTATGTATAAAATGTATCTTATACGTTAAGGAGGCAAACTGCTAAGAAACACAAAGGGTTTAAAAAGATAATAGGTAAAAGTAATCTCGAGAATAAGAGGAAATATAACTAACAACAAAAAGTTATTGTAAATTTGAACTCAAACTAAACACTAGGAACTCAGAACATTAAAAACAGACTTTCTAGAAATGTACACTTTTAATATGTACAGATAGTTTTTGGTTTTTAAGAAATTATTATTTAAAAATATTAAGAGAGGATGCCCCTTAAGTAAGTAGGAGTTCTGATAGTGCATGAACCTTGCTGTATTTGACAGTATATAGGCTAGAGAACTAAATAAAATACATTACATTTTTTTAAAGTGTGGGCTTCCTCCCACTACTCTGACCGTCCTGGGTGTCCGTGTGTGGCTCAGTGACCATGTACTGCGGTAGCGCGGCGTGGGGAGCGCATGGCGGCCGCCAAGGGGCTGGGCTTTGGTGTCCTTTAGACCTGGAACCAAACGCCTGCTCTTCCTCTTGTCAGCTGTGTAACTTCTATCAAGTAACACCTTCCAAACCTCAGTTTCCCCATCTGTACAGTGAGATAACTGTGGTAATTATTTCATAGGATTACATGAGATCATGCACACTGAGTGCTTCCACAGCTGCCTGGTTTGTGAGAAAAAAAGGACAGCTGCTGTTATTAATACTATTAAATACTTCTTCCTTCACCAAAATTTTACTTTGTTTCTAATATTTTAAGTCATTTTGTATGTATAAATATATAAAAAGTGACTTAATGTGTAAATCATATTTTGTATGCATATGTTAAGTGATTTTTAGTTTTTTAATATTTCACTTGATAATGGACTTGTTTCCCAGATTAACTTCTGGTAATTGCTACATAAAATCAAACAAACTATCTTATAGGGAAACGGTTTTTGCAGAGCAGAACAGATTAGAATCCACTTGTGTATTTTAGGGCTGGACTGCTGTCGCCAGGTTACTTTGCCCAGTTAGTTTCTTAGATTTTCTTTAGAACCTGTTTATAAAATGGCAATAAGAATATTTTTTCTACCATTGTTTGGAGGATTATAGGAGTTGATGTTTTTAAAACTTGGGAAGTGATTCATACATAGAGTTGAGGAGAGTTTTAAAAAACGTGTAGGTCTGACAGTGTATCACCACCACCATCTGTGCCACTGTAAGCACAGTGTCCCAGTGTTCTGAGCACTTTTTCAGGCTCATTTAAGCCTGTAACAACCCTGTGAGGCAGTTAGGTACAGTTCCCACAGCACAGAGAGGCCAGGTAACTGACGGTAGGTAGTCACACAGGAGGAGATGGCATGGCCATGGTTCAGACACGAGCTTTGTAGCTTACAGTGTGTTCCTCTTTTTTTTTTTTTTTAACTTTTTAAAAAAGTTTATTTATTGAGAGAGAGATGGGGGAAGGTGCAGAGAGAGGAGAGAGAGAGAGAGAATCTCAAGCAGGCTCTGCACTGTCAGTGTGGAGCCTGATGCGGGGCTCAAATCCACAGACCCATGAGATTATGACCTGAGCCGAGGTTCAGAGACAGACCTCAACGGACTGAGCCACCGAGCTGCCCCGGTAGTGTGTTACTCGTAACAACTGATACTTTACTGTGTCAACCTTACTTATGCCCATCTAGTCATTTGTTAGTGTGGGTTTTATTTGGGGAGTAGGGAGTCAGCAGTAGGACAACGGATCTGGAGTGGTTTGTATGTAATAGTTCTGAAGAATAGAGACAGTGAGGCCAGTAGTTGTATTCTGTTCAATTATAGAAACACTGCCCTCCCTTGTTCTCTTCTCTAAATTTTATGAGTTCATCACATGAGTTTTTCCAGAGTATCTCAGCTTCCCTGTATTAGGTGACAGCGTCTTGCCCTTAGCCTGCATGTCGTTTTCCATTGTGCTCCATCTGAGAACAGGCCAGGTGTCCCTGTCGTCATTTGTAGTTCCCACACAGTGTTTCCAGCATCCTTCCAGTCAATGTTGGGAGTCTGCCTTCAACAGTGGTGGCAGGCTTATCAAATGATACTTTACCCTCAAAGGTCATTTATTTCTTTGGTTAATAAATGTTTCACCTCTTTTCTCTTTTGTGCCTTTGTACATTTCATTCTGCATTAAAATGTTCCTTCACGTGAGCTACACAGACCAGCAGATGGGCTTGTCCACGAAAGGTCAGCTTGGCTCTGTCTTCCATGTCTTAGAGCCGGCACTGAAAGTAATGGAGGGGCCCGCCAGGGAATAAATCAGAAATAACTGTGCTTAGCGTTAGGATGTGTTCATTTGTTTATGTTTGAGTTTAGTAGATCTTAAAACTGCAAATCATATTTAATTTTATTATAATGAAACATTTAAATAGGTCAGCATAATGTATACTTGGTTGAGAATAGAGATTTTTTTCTTTTATTCTGTCTTTCCACTCTTAGTGTCGGCCTCTTTTGTCAGAGACCAGCCTTTCTAAGGACAAAGTTCCATTAAAAAAAGAATTGTGCTAAAATTTAGTAAATTTAGTTATCTAATATTAAAGATATACAGATAATCTTCACTGAAAAAACCTCCAAAAGAACTATGAAAACTCAGCCTCTCATTTCCTTTCCTTCACCCCCAACATAGTTTATTAGATTTCAGACTTTTTACCAGCTGACTTAAAGAAGTAGTGTCAGGTGGGAAGCAAGTAGGGCTTTTAAAAATTTTTTTTAGATGTTTATTTTTTTTTTATAATAGTTTATTGTCAGATTAGTTTCCATATGACACCCAGTGCTTCTCCCCACAAGTGCCCCCCACCATGACCATCACCCCCTCCCCCTCTCCCCCTCCCCCTTCCGTCCATGGTTCGTCTCCAGTATTCAGTAGTCTCCCTTGATCTGTGTCCCTCACTCTTCCCCGCTCTCTTTCCCCCTTCCTCTCCCCATGGTCCCCTGCCAGGTCTCTCCTGTTAGACCTATGAGTGCAAACATATGGTATCTGTCCTTCTCTGCCTGACTTATTTCGCTTAGCATGACACCCTCAAGGTCCATCCACTTTCCTACAAATGGCTATATATCATTCTTTCTCATTGCCATGTAGTACTCCATTGTGTATATATACCACATCTTCTTGATCCATTCATCAGTTGATGGACATTTAGGTTCCTTCCATGATTTGGCTATTGTAGAAAGTGCCGCTATGAACATTGGGGTACATGTGCTCCTATGCCTCAGCACTTCTTTATCCCTTGGGTAAATCCCTAGCAGTGCTATTGCTGGGTCATAGGGGAGGTCTATGGATAATTTTTTGAGGAGTC
>NC_043712.1:85170000-85174230 GCF_006229205.1 Suricata suricatta
CATGTTGCTGTCCAGCTCTCCCAACACCACCTGTTGAAGAGGCTTTTTTCCATTGGACACTCTTTCCTGCTTTGTCTATTTTGAGAGAGAGAGAGAGAGAGAGAGAGAGAGAGAGAGAGAGAGAACATGAGTAGGGGAGGGGCAGAGGGAGAGGGAGACACAGAATCCAAAGCAGACTCCAGGCTCTGAACTGTCAGCACAGAAAAGTACATGGGACTTGGACTCAAGAACTCTGAGATGAGGACCAGAGCCAAAGTTGGACACATAGCTGACTAAGCCACCAGGTGCCCCAAGGTTCACATATTTCTCATCTCAGCACAAGTTGCCCTTTCAGAAATCCTGTAACATTTAAGGGACAGAAATTTTACTGAAATTATATCACATTTAGAGGAGAAGAGGTCTGAATTACAGAAGTAAAAGTTTCCCCCAACATTTTCTAGGGTTTTCTGGAAAATAAACTTTAACTGCTTTTTCCCGTTAAGGCTCTATAGATTTAGAGTATTATTTCTAACAGTGTACCTTGTTCTAAACATTTTTTTTTAAACATTTATTTATTTTTGAGAGACAAAGTGTGAGCAGGGGAGGGGCAGAGAGAGAGGGAGAGGGAGACACAGAATCTGAAACAGGCTCCAGCTCTGAGCTGTCAGCACAGAGCTAGATGTGGGACTCAAACTCACGAACCTGTGAGGTCATGACCTGAGCCAAAGTCGGACGCTTAACCCGCTGAGCCACCCAGGCACCCCCGATGTACCTTGTTCTAAATTCATTTTATAAACTTGAAAAGTCTGTTAGTTATCCTGAAATTTTTTTTCCTTTTGATCTTCTCAAAATATTACATGTGTCATTTGATTTCAGTATGTATATATTCTATAAATGTACATGTGTATTGAACTTTACATAATTTATGTGTCCATTAGTTTACATTATAATTGCAAGAGCACGTACTTATAACATTGATGGCGATGTAACTGTGTAAATTCAGGGCACTGAAAACTACTCCCCTGTTGGTCACACTTTTAACACTGGAACCTGAATCCAAAGAATTATAGAAATGTTGAGGTTATCTGCTCAAATGAGAAAGTTGCATTATTCTTATCCAACTGAAGGCGTTCTGAATGTGTGATAATATAAGCAAAGTAGGGAGTGTGTGTGTGTGTGTGTGTGTGTGTGTGTGTGTGTGTGTAAAAGGCCTGGTCATAAGGATACTACATCTTTCAGAAAGCTCTTCTGAAAAAATTGTTTTTATCCATACATCTGTTCATTTAAATTTTGAATTTTGTGATATACCAGAACTATTGTAGATACTGGGGATGCTGCAGTGGGAAAAGGAGGAAAAAACCTAGATGAAAAACTGTTCTAGAGCTCGCACCCTTCTAGTGATAACTAAGGAAAGTAGGATAGAAGTGAAGTGTTGTCGTTTCTGTGGAGAAAATAGGGATTAGGGAGTGCGGACACAGTGTGAAATAGAGTGGTCAGGGTCTTTGCTGGGAAGATGACGTCTGAAAAGATCTCAGAGAGACAGGAGCAAAGCATACCAGGGTTAGTGAGAGCGCGTAAGAAAGTCAGATTATTGTGAGTAAAGGGGTGCCTGTGTGGCTCAGTCCGTGAAGAGTCCCACTCTTGATTTTGGCTCAGGTCTGATTTCTAGGGTCGCCTGGCTCCTCACCGAATGTGGTCGTCTTAACTTTCTTTCTCTCCCTCCCTCTTCCCCTCCCCCGCTCATGCACATATGTATGTGTGTTCTTTCTTGCTCTCTAAAAAAAAATTGTGAATAAATTTTAGGTTCTCTCTAATAACTTGTAGTTTAAAAGTTTAAAGTGGACAACTTTATTAGGCGTAAAAAATGAAAAATTATGTTCTGATTTTTAAGTAACTTAATCCTAGGAAAGCCTATGGCCAGTTCCCTTTTTCTGTAGATGGTACCACCATTTATTTGAGTTTACTTGCTTTTCCTGCTGACTAACCGGGGCCAGTCTCTATCATGTCCAGTGTATTCTGCCTTCTGTATATTCTGTGTGTGCTACCTCGTGTGTATCCCTCACGCCTTGTACTTCTTTCTAATTCTGGCAACACTGCTTTAGCTTGGGTTTGTCACTTTTCTCCTGGATTATTGTGATATTGTCTTAAAAACATCTTTTACAGTTTCCCCCTACATGAATTTGTTAACATAAAATTAACTTGCCATTTCCCTACATAAAAATTTTCTATGGTTTTCCTTAGCTTTCAGGATTATGTTGCTTTATTTGTTTGAGTTTTATTTTACTCATCTAAAAAACAGAGTTAATGCTTTCTACTTCATAAATATATCATTAGGATTAAATCAGCCCCTTAAATTACTGTGTAGTACCTACAGTAATGCTTTGGTGCTCCTTAGGGTTTTGTTCTGAGTTCTCTTCTACATATTCTACTTGGCCTTAATTATTCAGTACATGTAGATGAGATCCAGATCTGTTTCTTTAATTTAGTACTACTTTCTTGAGCTTCATGCTCACCTTTCCGGGACAAACCCATTTAGATGGCCCTGCAGGCAGTCTCAAATTAGTCATGGTTCGGACAACTCGTTTTCTCCCTCCAGCCACATATGCTGTTGCTTTTCTAACTGCTTTTTTTGCAGTTACCATGCTCTTCAGTACAGTTGTATGAGGTTGAAAACCTTGGAATCTTTATTTTCTCACTTCTCATATTTGTTTGCTAATCAAGTTGCGTTGACTGATTACAGTCATCATGGTCTCTAGAATTTGCCTATCTACATGGTAGGCGCATTTTTGGCCTTTCCTTGCCTATTGAAAAGCTTATTTACTAACAACTCATTCTCTTCCTCTAGTCTCTTTCTCCTACATACAGAAATCCATCCTTTGCATTGATACCAGATTTATTTTTCAAAACAGTCTTGATACTGTAGATTCTTGTCTCAGAAACATTTTTATTAATTTTTTAAAAATGTTTATTTTTATAGAGAGAGCAAGCGGGGTAGGGTCAGAGAGAGAAGGAGACACGGAATCCGTAGCAGCCTCAGAGCCCACTGTGGGGCTCGAACCCACAAACCATGAGATCATGACCTGAGCTGCAGTTGGATGCTTAACCAACTGTGTCCCCCTACCCCGCAGGTGTCCCTCAGAAACTCTTTTTTGAAGGTTTGTGTTAACTTTATTCTAAGGCATTTTAACACTTGATTCAAAAGAAAGAAAGCCACTAACATTGTGCATCAGTGCTTTCTAGAATAATATTTTACAAAGATTCTATCACTGAACTTTTTTATTTCCATTCTTTTTGGATCGTGGTGAAGTACACATAACATTTACCATCATAACCATTTTCTAAGTTTATAGTTATAGTTCATATGAGTGGGATCATACAGCGATTATCTCGTGACTGGCTCATATCACTTAGCATAATGTCCTCAAGGTTCATACATTTTGTAGCATTTCCTTACGTTTTAAGGTTGAATAATATCTCATTATATGTATATACAGGCATACCTTGTGCTTCACAGATACTCTATTTTTTTTTTTTGTTTTTTGTTTTTTACACAAATTGAACGTTTTTGGCAACGTTGTGTTGAGCAAGTCTTTTGGTGTCCTTTTTTCCAACAACACTCGTTCATTTCATGTCTGTCACATTTTGGTAATTCTTATAGTATTTCAGACTTTTAAATTATTATTTGTTATGGTGACCTGTTGTCAGTGATCTTTGATGTTATTAATGTGGTTGTTTTGAGATGCCATGGACTGTGCCCATGTAAGATTGTAAACTCAGTTGATACGCATTGTGTGTATTCTGTCTGCTCCACTAACCAGCTGTTTCTCTGTCCTTTTCCTGGTCTCTTTATTCCTTATGATTAGATATTTCAAAAAATATTGAAATCAGGGCAGTTCATTACCTCACAATGGCTTATAAGTGTTCAACTGAAAGGAAAAGTCACACATCTCTCACTTGCAAGCAGAGCTATAAATGATTACACTTACTGAGGAAGGAATGTCAAAAGCCAGGAAAGGTTGAAAGGTAGGTGTCTTGTGTTAAACAGTTAACCAAGTTGTAGAAGTGAAAGAAAAGCTCCTGAAGGAAATGGAAAGTGCTTACCCCCGTGAACACACAACAGATACGAAAATAAGCCAGCTTCATTGCTGAGATGGGGAGTTTTAGTGGTCGGGATGGAGGAGGACACCAGCCCCGGCGGTCCCTGACGTAACCTAACCCGAGCAGGGCCCTGAACTCTGCGCTCACCTGGAG
>NC_043712.1:85174330-85234076 GCF_006229205.1 Suricata suricatta
AGAACATCCGTTCTGCAGCCCACGGGTCAAGGAGTCCTCGCAACGCTCAAGTGTTCTTTTTTAAAATTATTTATTTCTGGAGTATAATTAACATACAGTGTTAATACTAGTTTAAAGTGTTCCGGGGTACTCTATAATGATTCAATCATTCTGTACATTACTCAGTGCACATCACGATAAGTATACCCTTAATTCCTTTTGTTTCACCCCTGTCACCCACCCTTCACCCCTCTGGTGACCACCAGTTTGTTCTGTGTATTTAAGAGTTTTCTAGACAGCAGCAAGGAGGACTCACCGTCCTGGGTGCCATGAAGAACATTCCTGATTCGTGGGGGAAGCTCAAAATACCGGCATTGTCAGGAGTTTGGAAGAGGTCGATTCCAGTCTTTGTGGATGACCCTGAGGGGGTTGCGACTTGAGGGGAGGAGGGAGACGCAGATGTGGGAGAAACAGCAGGGAACTAGGAGCAGGATGGGCCCTGACAATGGGCCAGAAAGGCTGTGATGTCCTAAACTCAAGCAGGAGGGGAGTTGCTGCTCACAAATCAACAAGAGAGTGGTTTCCTGAGATGCAGTCTGCTCCTGGTGGAGGTGCTGTGAGGACCGTGGGGATGAGCCTGAAGGCTGATGTAGAAGAGCCCAGCAGCTAGGTTGATGGAGCAGCAGCAGGTTTGGGAGGACTGAGTCTGATTTTGAAAGCAGTTCTGTGGGTACCAGGCTATCAGACAGCACTGTGTGCCGCAGAGAGAGTTTCGTGGGAGGAGGAGTCAGTTGATGCAGGGAAGTCTATTGTTGTTTTATTTTAAGAAATTGCCACACCCACCCCGACTTCCAGCAGCCACTGCCCTGTTCTGTCAGGTGCTGGCCTGGCCTGGCCAGAAAATTTCTAGCTGCTGAAGTTCAGATGATAGCTGGCTTTTTTTTTTTTTTTTTTTTTGGACAATCAAGTATTTTTAAATCAAGGTATGTACATTGTATTTGTAAACATAATGCTATTGCACATCTAAAAACTACTGTGTGGAGTGAATGTAACTTTTATGTGCTCTGGAATACCAAAAAATTAATCTGACTTGCTTTTTTACAGTATTTGCTCATTATGGTGGTCTGCAGTGAACTCGCACTGTCTCAAGTCTGGCAGTGCCACGTTTGCTTATTTATTCATGTGTTGATGGACATCAGGTTGTTCCTATCTGTTGTGAATAATGCTGCTATGAACACGTGTGTTCAGAGGTCTGTTTGAGACCCAGATTTAGTTCATTAGTGTATATGCCCCAGAGTACAATTGCTCTATCATGTAGTAATTCTATTTTTAATTTTTGAGGACTGCTATATTTTTCTCAGTGTTCTTATCTTTTCACATTCCCAGCAACAGCACACAACTGTTCTATTTCCTATACATCCTTGCCAACACTTATTTTCTCTTTTTGTTTTTTAGTTTTGGTTTGTATTTCCCTAATGGTGATTGATGTTGAGTATTTTCTCTCTATTGGTGACCTTTATTGTATCAGGTTGTTTTGTTGTTGTTGTTGTTGTTGAGTTTCAGGAGTTCTCTACATATTTGGGATCTTAATCCTTTGTCTCCCAAACCACGGGAGTGTGTTTTAGCATATCCAAGATCATCATCATTTTTATTTCACCCAGAAGTACTTTCATTATTGATACTCTAAGTAAACAATGGTGTTGACTATGGATGATGAAATATGAGGTTATAGAGTTTGAGGAAAAACCTTTCTGAGCCTTTTTGTAACTAACTGGAGAACCGAAGGTCTTGGTGCCAGAATTCACCACCTAGAATTGCCAGAAGTTCCTACATTAAGCATAGTGCATTCCAGAATCATTTTAAGATTTAAAAAAAAATCTGAGTTGCTAAGGGAGTAGATCTTCTAAGTTCTCATTACAAAGTGATGGGTGTTAACTGATGTTGTGGTAATCATTTTATAATGTATACACGTGTCAAATTCTGTTTTATCTCTTAATATCATAGTGTTCTCTGTCAGTTATTCCTCAGTAAAATCAGGGGGGAAAAGATTTGAAAATCTGGAATGAGATCTTCATTGTCATTATCAAACCATTTGTTATATGTTTCCTATTTGTGTAGAGTGCTAAAGAGATAGAAGATGCCAATGAAGAGAAAACTGTTTAAAGGCAATGGTGACAGAAAGCAGATGCTAAGTGATAAATAACCCCCTAAGTGGTAATAGCAGTTAGGGGAAAATGCTAGGTTGTCGGGGGAAGTTTGTGTACAGGATCCGAGCGGTACTTGTGAGGAGAGACCGGGCTTTGGTTCATTATGTTGACAGGAGAGATACTGCATGATCAGCTGCACTCCTGGAGTTCCTGTGCATCCTCTCCACCTCCCAGATCCATTCGGTTTTCTACTACATGATTATTTTCTTTAACTAGCACTGAGAGAATTTGAGATCTCCTGCTCAGTAGAGATTGTTGCAATAAATGCTGCTGAACTTAACTGTCTAGGTGACTGTTTTCTGCGTCACCTTAGTTAGCCCTCCAGTGCAGAGCTGACATAAATTAGAGGTATTTTTTTTTCTTTTAAGACTTCTTTTATAATTTTTATGACCTATTTCTGAGTGCTGTGTTTGAGTTTTGATTTTTGTCAGTTTGATAGGAACCTGCTTCCTTAGGCTATGGGAAGTCTGATTAATAGTCGACCTGCCCCGTAGAGGCTTTATTGCCCTATGGGGGCTGCTTGTTGACAAGAGTGTCTTGCATTCATTAGAACGGGGAGCTGAGAAACTTTACTTTTAATTCATGAGAGATACATCAGTAAAACAAAACTCTGGAATTGGCTTGATTTTTTTTTTTTCCTACTTTTTTATGGTACTGGACTTGATGTTACTACCTTAGAGAAAGATCTAGCAGTTTAGAGGTGTGGAGAAGAGAACTCATTTGAAATTACAGATACTTCTGTCTAGTCTGATTCTACTTTTCACTGACAGTTACTTTGGACAAGCTGCTTTTTAAGTCCCTTTTTATGCTTTTGTGTGTATATTAAATCAGAAAGACAAGTTAGCGTGTTCTTAATAAGTTGCAATTGATATTGGTGTCTAGGCTGCCTCCTGAATTATTAAACATAGTCTACCTCTCGATATTTAGGACAGATTAGGTCCAGAGAAGTAGGGGATTTAAGTTCACTAAATATGTGGATTCCCTCATAATCTCTTATTTCTCCAAATCCAGTAGTAATGTCCCCACTTTAATTTCTGATGTTAGTAAGTCATCTTTATTCCTTAGTTTTTTCAATTTTATTAGTTTTTAAAAAACTAATTTGTTTCCATTGATTTTTTTTTCCTTTTTTCTCTACTTTGTTCATATCCAATCCTTATTATATCTTTCTTCTGTTAGTTTTGAGTTTAGTTTGCTCTTACTTTTCTAGTTTCTTAGGGTGTAAAATTAAGTTATAGATTTGAGTTCTTTTTTCTTCACTGTAAGCAGCTTAGCTATGAAATTTCCTGTAAGCACTGCATTTTCTCATCCCGTGATGTTGTGTCTTCATTTTCATCAGTTTCAGAGTATTTTCTAATTTCTCCTTTGGTTTTCTCTTTGACCTATTGGTTAAGAGATGTTTAATTTCCATGTTTGTGAATTTTCTAGGTTGCCTTTTGTTGTTGATGTCTGCTTTTACTAAGGTGTGAGAGAAGATAATTTGTACTGTTTCAGTCTTTCAAAATTTATTGAGACATTTTTCTGTCCAAATGTATGTTCTCTCTGGAGAACGTTCATGTGTATTTGAGCAGGAGCATGTATTGTGCTGCTGTTGGGTGGAGTGCACATATATGTCCGTTAGGTCTCAACGGTATATAGTGCTTAGATTCTCTTTCCCTCCGTTTGGTTCTGTCCATGATAAAGTGGGATATTGAAATTCCCAGCTGTTATGATAACATTGTTTCTCCCTTCACTTGGGTCAGTATTTGGTTCCTGTGTTTGGGGTGTATCTGTTTGTAATTGTGATATCTTCTTGCTGGATTGACCCTTTAATTACATATACAGATCTTCCTTGACCTACAGTGGGATTTTATCCCAGTAAATCCTTTGCAAACTGGCAATACTGTTAAGTTGAAAATGCATTTAATCTACCAAACATCAGAGTTTAGCGTAGCCTACCATAAATGTGCTCAGAACACTTACGTTAGCCTACAGTTAGGCAAAATCATCTAACAGAGAGCCTGTTTTATAATAAAATGCCAAAAAAGTCATGTAACTTATTGAATACTGTACTGATAGTGAAAAGAAGAATGATTGTATATGCACATAATTTTTTAAGTTTATTTTTTATTGAAAAATCTTTAAATGTTTTATTCATTTTTGAGAGAGAGACAGTACGAACAGAGGTGGGTCAGAGAGAGAGAGGGCAGCACAGAATTCGAAGACAGGCTCCAGGCTCCGAGCTGTCAGCACAGAGCCTGATGTGGGGCTCGAACCCACAAACTATGAGATCATGACCTGAGCCGAAGCCGGACGCTCAACTGACTGAGCCCCCCCAGGTGCCCCTAAGTTGTTTATTTTGATAGAGACGAGGAGAGAGAGTCCCAAGCGGGCCGCACACTCAGGCAGTAATTGTTCTCACAGCTGTGAGATCACAACCTGAGCCAGAATCCAGAGTCTGTTGCTTAACCCACTGAGCCACCCATGTGCCCCAGGTCCAGAATTTTTGTAAGTGTGTCAGTTGTTTACCCTTGGGATCTCCTGGCTGATTGGGAGCTGTGGCTTGCTGCCTCTGTCCAGCATCACAAGATTATCATACTGCATATCCCTAGCCTGGAAAAAGATCAAATTTGAAATAAGGTTTCTACTGAATGTGTGTAGCACTTTCACATTGTTGTAAAGTTGGAAAAATGTAAGTCAAGTCGTTTTAAGTTGAAAATTGTCTGTGACGCCCTTTTTTGTGTCTTGTAACAATTTTTGATCCGAAAGTATTTTGTCAGGTCTTCTTATTAACACCCTGCTGTGTTTAATTGCTATTTGTATGGAAGATCTCTTTCCATCCTTTCAGAGTTGACTTATCTGTCTTTGGATCTAAATAAATCTCTTATAGAAAACTTAGAAATGGAATCCAATGTTTTTTTTTTTTTATTCATTCTGACAGTGTTTGCCTTTAATTGGAATGTTTAATCCAGTGATATTTAAATTGTTACTAATAAAGAAGGACTTCTACCATTTTGCTGTTTGTTTTCTGTATGTCATACCTTTTTTGTCCATCAGTTCTAACGTTAATGCCTTCTTTTGTGTTTGATTTTTTTATGATGTACCATCCTGATTCCTTTCTCATTTCATTTTCTGTATGCTGTTTTTTAGTGGTTGCCTTGAGGGGTGCATTTAACATCTTATACTCACAACAACCTAAATTGCACTAACAACAGTTTAGCTTCAATAGTACATAAAACGTATGTTCCTGTACATACCCGTCCTTCCCTTTTTATGTTCTCGTCACATGTTACATCTTCATATGTTGTGCGCCCATAACATGGATTTATAATTACTGTTTTAGGCATTAGTCTTTTAAATCACATAGATAAAAAGGTGGATTTTTGAACCAAAAATACAGCACTGCTAGCTTTATATTTACCTGTATAGCTATCTTTATCATTGTTCTTTATTTTTTCATAAGACTTTGGAATATTCTCTAGTGTCTTTTTGTTTCTGCATGAAGGACTCCGTTTAGGGGTTCTGGTAGTTAGGGTCTGCTTGCAGCAAATTCTCTCAATTTGCATTTGTTTGGAAATCTCATAATTTTTCTGGGGATAGAATTCTTGGTTGCCTTTTTTTTCTGTCAGCACTTGCGGAATGTCATCCTGCTGCCTCTGGCCTTCATGGTGGTGGGTTTTTTTTTTTTTTTCCCTTAATGTTTTATTTAGTTTAGAGAGAGAGCATGAGCAGGGGAGGGTCAGAGAGAGAGGGAGACACAGAATCTTTAACTGGGTGGTTAAATTTGTGTCTTTTTCGGATTAGGGACTTTTTCAACCATTATTTATTTATTTTTTTCCTGCTACTTTCTCTCGCCTTGCCTTTGGGATTCTCACTATACGTATGTTGGTATGCATGGTAGTGCCCCACATGTCTCTTAAACTGTGCTCCTTTTTCTTCATTCTTTTTTCTTTCTCCTTCTCAGACTATATATTTAATAAAGTCACATATGAACAATAATCATAGACTATTAATTTGTTGAGTTTTAGTGGACCACAGTCTATTATTTGGTGTAATACACTGTATGAGTTGACACAGGCCATGTCCCTGTGGTAGAGGATGAAGCAGCATTGTTTACCAGTTTTGGCACTCAAAGCCTCTGCCGGGAGGAGACACAAATAACTCCCCCTTGTGGTTTGTAGGCCAAGGTCAATCACATGACCATAACCAATTTTAAGTGGTCAGGAAAGCACAGGTTTCTGTGCCCAGGAATGAAGAATATAATATTTCTCGGTAGCTTGCATGACCACCAGGAATGTGTACAATCCAATCGTACCTGTATCTGACAAGCCTCTATTAGGAAGCAGGAACGATAATTCTCAGTATGCTTTTATCATCTCCTTTCAAAAAAGGCTATGATAAAGCTGTCTGAAAAGACATTTCTATTGCCACTGTCCAGGTCCTTCCTTGTGTATTCTTTTTTTTTTAATTTTTAATGTTTATTTTTGAGAGAGATAGAGCACAGGTGGGGGAGGGGCAGAGACAGAGGGAGACACAGAATCTGAAGCAGGCTCCAGGCTCCGAGCTGTCAGCACAGAGCCTGATGTGGGGTTTGAACTCACAAACTGCAAGATCGTGACCTGAGCTGAAGTCGGATGCTTAACTGAGCCACCCAGGCACCCCATTCCCTGTGGACTCTTACTGACAGTCTTTTAATTAATGTACAGATGCCATTCCTTCTCCCCACTCTATCTCCAGTCCGTTCTTTAGCATTCCTTCCCATATTTTGTTCTGCAGACAAGGTTATTGTTAGTCTCCTTAACTCTCTAGGAATTGTCCATGTCCTAGTATCTGGAATTGAAGCCCCAGGCTCACACATAAGTTCTGTCACTTACCAACTCTGTGACCATGAGGCAAAGCTTTAGTTTCTTCTCTGGGAAAAGGGGGGAAAATACCTGTCTCAAAGGATCATTAGCATTCATAGGAGATTATGTGTGCAGAACACTTGGTACACTCATAGTGAATGCTCAGTTTATTGTTATTTTTCCTGACATTCAGTGGTCTCTATAATCTAGTTTTTTGTTCCAGCTTCATCTTTTTTTTTTTTTTAACTAAAGCTTCTTTTTATTTTACTTTATTTTTTTAATTTATTCTTGGGAGACAAAGAGAGACAGCCTGAGCAGGAGAAGGTCAGAGAGAGAGGGAGATACAGAATCTGAAGCAGGCTCCAGGCTCTGAGCTAGCTGTTAGTACAGAGCCTGATGCGGGGCTCGAACCCACGAACCGTGAGATCATGACTTGAGCCGAAGCCACACGCTTAACCGACTGAGCCACCCAGGCACACCATCCAGCCTCGTCTTCTGTGATTCCCTTCCAAAAGTCTGATACTGTACACTCAAATTATTGTTGAACTATAAGTAATAGTATTTTTATCAGAAATATAGTTTTTTTAATTAATATAATTTCTAACACTCTATTTCTTTTTCCTTAATTTGGAAGAAGACATGGAAACTTCTGTGTGACATTTATCTCTAATTTTATAATGGGAGTATTGAGTCAGGATTTACTTAAATTTGCTTTCAAATTCTTATAATACTTCAGCTCTTTAATAAATGAGAGTATGTAAAGGAAAATGGAGGGCTTCCAATTTGAGGATGGTAACAAGGTTTTTTTCATGCTTTCTTTTGAAAATAACCAACAGAATAACAAGTTGAAATACTATTTTTATCTTTAATGAAAGTGGGAGGAATCTTTAACCCTGAGCTAAACATTGGATGAGAATGAATAAATGAGTAAGGAAGAATATGAAACCCAGGCGCCTAAGGTTCGTTACATAATACTGATAAAAATCAACTTGTTTGAGTCCCATAAATACAGAGAACAGATGAATGGTTACCGAAGGCGGGTGGGTGGGTGGCAGGTACAGGCTTCCAGTTATGGAATATGTAAGTCATAGCGATAAAAGGTGCAGCCTGGGGAATGTCGTAAGTGGTGTTGTGATAGCCTTGTGCGGTGACCGATGGGAGCCACAGTGGGATGAGCATAGCATCGTGTATAGACTTACTGAATCACTGTTGTGTCCGCCTGAAACTAATGTAACATTGTGTGTCAACTAAACTTCAATTTTAAAGAAATAGGAAAAAAGAAGAAAAAGAAAAATAACTTGTTAGATTTTCAAAATCATGGGAAGACCAGGAATTAGATGCAGTAGTACCATAGAATATAGGCGTGGCCCAGGAGCTGTAAAGAGGGTGGTGGTTTTAAAAAATTGCATGAGGTCTGAGGAGTTTTATGTTTCCACATCACAAGTGACAGGAAGTGTATTGTCTGATAACCCAGAGGGATTCCAGACACAGACTAGGGCACGAGCGAGCTGCTACACTGAAGATGGGATGAAATGAAAGTTGTCACCCTGAGTATTAGGATGGCAAGCTTTCTTCCTCTGTTTCGCTCTAGACTCAGGCAGGATTGAGGGGTCCTTCCTGGGAAAGTAAATCACTCCAGAAAAATGACTGAAAAGGCCCTCATATTTGAAGACCTCAATAAAAATGCCACTTGGCTTCTACCAGTTGAAAAGCCCAACTTGAACACACAGAGCTTTTCATTAGAGCTTGTAATTTTTCTTGTTAACCTGTTCAAACACAAATGGACAGCCAGGAATTGGTAGACATCCTAGGAGAGCTTCCCGGGTCAAAGAGAGACACACAACAGAAAAAGGAAACTCGAAAGAAATAGTGCAGGGAACAAAAACATTCTGAGGAAATGAAAATTCAGAACGTCAGACAGGTGTTGGCTAATTAACAGAAGAAAACTGGTATCTAAGAAGAGAGGGAAGGTGGGCGACAGTGTTCCTGGGAGGAAAGGGCAAAAGCAGAAATTGCAAATTCAGTGAGTTGGAAGAGGCAGTTGGGGAGCTCTCCGGGGAAGAGGGGGAATTAGAGGTTCATATGGGGTCCAGCATCTAACCTCGTAGGGGCTTCTGGAAAGAGGAAGTAGAGCATCTTATTAGTATGTTAAGGGAACAAAATATGTAAACTTGCCAGACCTAAACTAAACACTGTTACTAGCTTGCTTGTTGCAAAAAATGATAAGTCCACATACTTGTAAAAAAGTACACTGTTCTGAAATTTTGTAACTCCCTAGAAATCAAAGGAAGGTCACTCCTAAGAGCCTCCTGATTGGGAAAAAAAAAAACATTAAAAATAAAGTCTTTGAATAAGAATGCCATTCAACCCACAACCACACTTTACAGTCTAAAAGACATTAGCAGAAAGCCTTTAAAATGCTGAAAGAAATACATCGGTTTGAGCTCTTGTTAAGGAATTTGTCAGTATCACAGTATAGTGGTAAACTCTGAATCCACCTCCCACCTTCCCAAGTTCTCAATCTCTCTCCCTATGTATGCATGCTTTTAGTATTTTGAAACAGATTTCAGATACTGTATCAGTACAACCTCAAATAGTTTTATCAGTAACAAGTAGACATCTTAAGGAAACAAAGCAATAATGCTATTATATCTAACAAAATTAATAATTTATTAGTATCATCAGTCTCCGTTTTTATGCTAAGCTGTCTTTTTAGGAATTTGTTCAAACCAGGATCTATTACATTTGGTGTATATGTCTTAAGTTTGTACTTTTTACCTGCCTACTGGTGTTGTATGCATTTATTAATTTTATTCCCTGTGTCCATCATTTTGATAGGGGTTACAATAATCATGATTAAAAAAATTTTTTTTAATGTTTATTTATATTTGAGAGAGAGTGTGTGTGCAAGCAGGGGAAGGGCAGAGAGAGAGAGATGGAGACGAAATGTGAAGCAGACTCCAGGCTTTAAGCTGTCAGCACAGAGCCCCAGGCCTGGCTCCAACTCACAAGCCATGAGATCATGACCTGAGCTGAAGTCAGATGCTTGACGACTAAGCTACCCAAACTCCCAAAACTTTAAAATAGTTTTTTTTTTAATTCTACCAGTTGTTCTGCATTCTGTACTATCATTATATAAAGAAAAACTTTCTTTCATTATCTATTTGATGATGACCCTGAAAAAAGGTCCATACAGGAAAAAAAGAAGAAATAGTTGATTCTTTGCCTTTTCTTGCAGTAACCAACTGTGTCCTAAGAACTTCAGAGGCAACCAAATAATGAGTGCTTTTAGTATTGTTGTAAATGTAGGGGTTTTTACATTTTTGAGTTTTAATCAATTGCAGTCATTCTTTTTTGATCAGATTGTCACATCTTTAGTCTGTTGGGAGGCCCATAAAAGTGGTGTTATTTACATGGTCATCCTTGCTTGTCAGACCCAAGGCTCGTGTTCTTCAGCCTGTCTGGGAGTAAGTCAGCACTCCAAAGACCGTTGGCTTCTTTCTCTGCAAATTAATATTTTGAAGACTGTGACTTGACACTGATTGTTATTGGTTATATTTGCTTTTAGGACTTTTTAGTGCATCAAGATAAAAAGTTAATTTTAGAGGAAAACATATTGTGAGTTAATACCGATATCATTCATTCAGATTAAAGATTAAGTTAAAAGTTAAAGATTTAAAAGCTTTAAAATTTTTTAAAGTTTTAAAAGTTAAGTTCCAGTTTTACTTTTCTAGCTTTATATTTATCTATTTTCTCTTATTGATAATCCTAGTTCCTAATAATGTGAACATAATCACTTACTTGGTTTATCCTTTTGTATACACAGTGTCTCCAAAATAATATCACTGTTATTATAACAATATTATTACAGAGTACAATTTGATTCTTATAGGATTTTTATCCTTAGGAAGTTTTCCATTAAGAATGCACAAACTGCTGTTTCAGAGTTACTTGAAATAATTCTTGTGCTTCTAGCTTGATGTACAATCAATATTTCTTTTCTGTTTTTAGAGATTGGTTTTGTTGATTTTAATTTTAATTTGGTTTTTTATATAAAATATTTTCATGTCTAAGTTTTTAAAAATGTGGCCTTCTTTACCCTATATTCTGTGTTCCCCTGTAGATAACCATTTTCATTATAGTTTTGGTTGCTCTTTTCATTTTTAAATTTAGCACAAGCATATGAACATTTGTTTTTTCCTTCCCTGTTGTATAAATGTAGCAGATTATATACAGTGTTTGCACCTTGATTTCTCTCACATAACAAGATATCATTCCAAGGAGTCTAGAGAGTTCTTCCACCTTTCCTTTTTATTTTTTGGGGTGGGGAATACATCTTTTATCTTTGTGATGCATATTTTATTTCAGTCTTTTGATATAATGAGTTGCTTTCTGTGAGCATCATTTTGTGTTGGGATATGCAGCCTAAAACTATCTACCCAAATACTCATTCAGGTGTCGAAATAAAGACATACTGAACTTGAGAATTGCCCAGTTCCTCCATACACCTTTCTAGGAAGCCACAAGAATATGTGACCCTAGTAAGAAGAATAAAAAAAGTAAAAGCTCAGAGGAAAGAAGCAAAGAAATCACCAGGATGATGATGAAATCATCAGCGTGATACTGTGCGTTAGACTTAGTCATTAGGGCACTGAGCAGCAGGAGAGATGTTAGGGTATTGTGACAGGTTTGACCACATAGAAGATTATTTTGAGAGTTGTTTTTGTCAGAGCTACTAAGGAGTGTGAGAAAACTTAGGTTATGTTTAAAGAAAACCAGTCAAATAGAAGTATGCAGTAAAGCTAACTTCAGGAAAATTAACAAGCTATGTAAGAAAAGAAATGTAATCACTCAGTACGTCTTGACCTAGAAGTAAATATCATTTATCCGATCATTGTAATGAAAACATTCTTGTATACCTAGGAGGGTGGGGGAAAATGGAGAATGAAAGTGAGAAGTTAGTAGATAATGTCTGTATGATGATACTGAAGCAGTGTGAATGTATTGTCGAAAAATATCCAGGTAAATAGAAGAAGGTAATAGCTAAAAAGACCAAAACAAAAAAGAAACAAAAAAACCGAAGCTGGTTGTGTCCACACACCTACACCCACACCCACACACCCTGTTTTTTCACCCTTTGTCATAAGCTTTCTAGCACTATTTGTTTAACTTGTGTATATGTAGTACTTTGAAAAATAACTTTAAAACTAGGTACGTGTGGAGAATATCTCAGAAAACTCATTATAGTGTGTGTGTGAATAGCAGTCCAGACAGGAGTTCTGTAAACTGGTAACTCATGGTGTCTTTCTTAGTAGTGTCACAGCAAGTATGTTAATTGAATCTGAACCTGTGTGGTTTAACATTAGCCAGTGTAGCCATTCAAACATACGCAAGGATTCAGATATCCTGGGTCATGGCATAGCAGAACAGGATCAAATACCAACAAGCTTCCATATGGAAAATAACGTAAAACCAGCGAGCAGAAACAGTATCAACATAAATTTCACTGAGCCAGGAACCTTAAAAGCTGTTGAATGTGTTAGACTGTTTACACGTAATTATAATAACATAGGTGATCGGAGAGGGAGAAATGGCAGGCTCATGGTTGCCAAGAGTCAGTGATAGCTGATAGTAAGAGAAGAGACCGGTAGCTATTAAATCCCAGCACAGGAATTGAGGAGGAATGTCCCACACATGCAGAGATAAAGATCCCAGTACTATCGGCTGGTCCTTTTGAGGGGTTGTGTGTGGTGGCTCAGTTACGTTGCTGTTGAGCTAGTTTCTCTCATGTAGCAGGGAGTTCCCAGGTTTAGCCATTTTGCTATTTATTATTAAGTTTTATGTGAAATATTTCCTATTACATCCCTGAATTGACCTTAATTCTGATACACACCCAAAGGATAGAGGAACAAGGGTGCTGTGTGGCATAAGGTATAATGAGGTGAGGATTTGGGTCACTTTGGACATGCACCACATAGAAACGTGTGTATCTCCCAAAGTTGCCCACCCCGGAAAGGGCCGTCAGTCATTTAGAAACATCTGTTGGTTCTCCTGAGAATAGGCTTTTTTTTTTTTTCCCATAAGATTCTTTGCTCTTCTGCCTCTACTCCTACTTCCCCACCACTAGTTATGTTGGTTAAGCCCCATTTTCTAATTGCTTACTCTGCTACAATGGAATTGAAGTCTGTTTTTTATTTGAGAACCTCTAGGATTAATGCCTGATTTGTCTGTTTGATTATATTTACTCTGATTGGGTATATATGAGTCACAAAGTGGGGGAGAATTCATATCTTTCTCTTTAATCCTGTATATTTGTATTTTTTTAGAGGAAGTCCACAAATGAAGGGGACGCCCCATTTTAAGGAAGAACAGTGTGCTCCAGCATTAAATTTAGAAATGAGGAAAATACTGGATTTGCAAGCACCCATCATGAGGTACAGTATGTTGGTTAAATTTAGCATTTTGTGATGACAGTATACAGTGTCGTTGATTAATCACATGATCAGTAAGAACGTTGAATTCATTTTTTTTCACTGAGAATAATTATTTTAGCTCTAAGTGCTTGATAAACCCATAGATAGTACATTATTATACTTCAGTTATTTATTAAAGCACATAAATTGAGTATACCGACTATAGTTTTATTCAGAAATTTCTATTTTTTGGTACGATCTGGAATTGTTTGAATGATATAGCATAATTACTTGAAATGATACTGATAAAAATCACAGCAGTTGAGGAAAAGGCAAAGTGGTTGGTTTCCAGTACCTTCTTAAGTGTTGGGGAAATATTTGAGTACTTGGAAGAAAGTTAAGCTTTCTGATCTAAGTATGAGTAAAGGTTTTGTGATAAGGCCAGAATTATCAAAATAAAATTATTTCATATCCATTAGCAGAAAAAAATAAGTGTATGTGTAATTTGGCCTTCTTTCCTTAAGTACTTGATATTTGACATATTAGTTGTCTATGATGTGTGGGTCTTCTTAAAAATGTATTTTTTAACAGAGTTTTTACTATAACGGTACTTTTTTTTTTTTTTTTAACAAAGAGTTCTTTTTAACTGAATTCAGGGTTAAAACTGGCCTTCAAGAACCTTTTGCTATGATTGTGCCCAGTCATATCCGATTATGAAATTCTAATGATGCTCTTCCAGCTTTGTCTGCATCAAAACGGCCAGCAGCCCTGATCTCTGATGATACGATGTGCTGCAAAAAATAAGAAATATTAGCAAAAGAAGTATTATAATTCAAAATTCATTTTATTAGGAGTCATTAAAATCCTCCTGTAAAAATGTCTGCAAATAATTTCTTATGAAAAGAAACATTGATAAATTAGATTATATAAAGTTCAGAAAAGAAACTGGGGGGAAAACCACTGTAAGTATGATCAAAGGAAAACATAAATTATGAAAACAAGGAAATAGACTTGCAGTGAATATCACAAAAGTCCCCAATATGTAAAGGTTTCTTATAGCAAGAAAAAGACAATAGAACAGACTGACACAGAATATAAACAGTTTCTTTTCGTTGTCTACATTTCAGCTAATATATTACACAGTCTCCTTTAGGAGAGTAAATAAATGACTTACACATACGAACAGTTAGATAAAATACTGTTTTGGGGGAGACCAGGGATAAGAACTTTATGCACTGGTGGTGGGAGTATAAATTTATACAGTGTCTCTGGAAATTAATTAAGCAGTGTCTATCAAAGTTAAATAAGCTCATGGTTTGTGTCCAGCATTTCTGTCGTTAGGAATTAATCATACAAATACCAAACTCAGATGACATGCCTATAGGGTTTTTCATTGTTTACAGTAACAGAAGATAGAAAACCACCTAAATAAATGTCAGCCAGTAGGGAGCTGGTTACATAAGCTGCTTCCTTTCTGCACAGTGAGGACAGTGTGCATCTGTAGAAACACTGAGGGCACTCTACTGGAAAACTTCCCACATGTGCTGTCGGTGAAGAAAGCAGGGTGTGCTCCAGAATACGAATACTTGTTTTAACATGTATTTATTTTTGGAGAGAGGGAGACACAGAATCCCAGTCAGGCTCCAGGCCCCCAGCACCCAGCGGTCAGCACAGAGCCTCACACGGGCTCAAACTCCTAACCGTAAGATCATGACCTGAGCAGAAGTTGGATGCTTACTGACTGCGCCACCCAGGCGCCCCAGTATTTGTGTTTAAAAGGGAGCTGATGGTGTTAGAATATGTATTGTTCTGAAAAGATGTATAGGAAACAGCATGAGGACTGAGTGGCTAGGCCACAGGTTGGGGCAGAAGAATTTTTACTGTGTAGTCTCATTAAATATTGAATTTATGGATGTGACCTATGAATATGTTTAACTGTATGAAGGTAATACCAGTGTTTAATTCATCTCCGACACAGTTCTAACAAAAGGCTATTTTCACCATTACTTTTGTTAGAATACAATACAGACACCGTGCACATTAGATAGAATCGTATGCGAGGGGCTGGCTGTTGTCTTGCCATGTTTAGTATATCCTGTTGTGTATCTTCTTCAAAGAAAAATAATGTTGTTTTGTTCTTGTTATTTGCATCGATGTGATCCGGGTTACATAGGATTGACTTTAAGTTATGATCACCCTGGTCAGAAAAGTACTCTTGACTTCAGATGTTACTTCAGCACAGAGATCCTTCTTGAGAATGTAACCTGGTGCATGAGGCATTTGGAGTGTCTGGTCCAGTCTCCATGGACCTGTGAAGGCGGGGCTCTCTGCCTACTTCAGTGGCCGCCCGTAGGGATCGCAGTGGTGGGATGGAAAAAGAGGCTCTAATAAAAGAAATCCTGTCCTCTCGTACAAGGTTAACTTAGGTGCTGAGTGGTGTTGTTTGTTTTAGTCACGTGCTAGTTGTTAATAAACATTACAGATTTGGGTGATAGGAGATCTCAAGGTTTACCTTGAAACTTCAGAGTAATACTTGCTTCCAGAACAGTATTATTATCAGCACCTGTAATGCATACTTGTCGGAAATGTGGTGGGATATCCTATGTGATTTTGCGTTGAGGGAGAAGACACAATATTTGATCTTTTGTAAGCAACCATCTTCCTGCTCACCACCAAAAATATAAGTCCCGTGAAATTAAAGACAGTCGTTAAACTTTTGCCCGTAGGGATAACATGGCAAAACTCCTGCCATCTTTTAATTTTTGCTTGAAGAAAGAATAGGAATAATGGCAAGCATCTACTGTGCGCTATTAATTGAGGATGGAGAGTGTTTAGAAGGTGAAAAGTACAGATATGATCTGTAATTAAAACTCTTAATCTCTTTCTAACTAATGCCAGATAATAAATACTAGTAAATACCAGTTTTTTCCTTACCTTCCTGCATCCCAGGCACTTAGGAAAGCCCTATGTAGTATATGGTATTTAATATTGGTTAGGTATTAAATATATTTACATATTTGAAAATTGGTGATTAAGAATGATATATTTCTCATTATTGAGAATGATTAATCAGAAATGCTAATCTACTTTTTAAATATTTTTTTAATTTAATTTTATTTATTTTGAGAGAGAGTGTGTACCTGAGTTGGGGAGGGGTGAGGAGAGAGAGAGAGGGGGAGAGAGAATCCCAAGCAGGCGCTATGCTTAGCACAGAGCTCAACGCGAGGCTTTGTCGCACAACCCTGGAATCATGACCTGAGCCAAAATCAAGAGTTGGACATTTAACCAACTGAGTCACCTAAGCGCCCCGTCTACTTTCAAGATGATACTATACTGCTTCTAAGATCCTAAATTAAGCGGGGGGGGGGGGGGGGAGACGGCACGTCTGGCATATAAGTTAGCTGTTAAAAAGCCCATGAAGTCAATGATTGGAGAGGCTGAGGACATAACTTAGAGTATATTTATGTGTATTTTGTGTGCATTTATACCCAGCAGTGATTTTCAAAATACTTAACACCAGTGTAGTATGAAAAGACATGTCACAGTGATTATCAGTACAGAATTCTGATATCCCCCTTATTCTAAGAATTAATCTTTAATTGTTAGATCTTTGTAACACTGGCAGGGTGGGCACATATTTGCATGGTGTGTACCAAGGCCTGTTTACTAACTTTAGGGAAGTACTCCATGTTTTAACAACTGACTCAGCCTTCACTTTAATGAGTTTGTTTACTTCCAGTTGAATGAGGAGGATTTATCTTTTCCTGTGGATTCTCTGTCACATTTATCATAGTTATATTAAAGTCGTTGTCTTCTAACTCCAGTACCAGGATTGACAGAATGTATTTATACTGATTGATTTTTCTCTTGACTCTGGGACACATTTTCCTGTCCCCACACATCTGGTCATTCTCGTCCTTGCACGGGATGACAATGTAGAGATTCTGAATTCTGTTCACTTTGTCAGAGGAGTGCTGAGTTTTGCCTAGTAGGCAGTTAAATCCCTGCAGGGTAACCTTGACTTTGCTCCTGTCATATGCAGTGATTCTTCTAGGGAAATAGGAACAGGGGAGAGGGTGAATATAATTGGAAAAAACCTAGGCTGACTCCTGCTGAATGGAAATCATGGGTAAGCCAGTGACTGCTCCATTGAATTGCTTCTCTTGACATGTAGTAGCAGATCTAAAACTTAAAGTTTTTATATTTTACCTATTCCATGCTACATGCACATTTTGCACAAAAATACAAATTTGAACGGGAAGAATATATAATACTTCAGAAAGTGAACTTTCTGTAAACTCAGTTGATTACAAATGTTCTGAAGTTCAAGAGATGGATCTGGGTAAGAGAACATGTTATTCTACTCTTTTTTCCTATTTTTGTAGTTGGGAAGAA
This sequence comes from Suricata suricatta, assembly GCF_006229205.1. Lineage (NCBI taxonomy): Eukaryota > Metazoa > Chordata > Mammalia > Carnivora > Herpestidae > Suricata > Suricata suricatta. The sequence goes on from NC_043712.1 coordinate 85,192,145, forward strand.
AACTGTTCTTCATTGTCTGAAATCCTTGGTGAGTCCTTGAACTCAACTCTTAAAGAATTGAAGGTTTACTTGAAGAATTAAAATATTAAAAATGTTCCCCCCACCATTATGAATTAAAATTTCTTGAAATATATTATTTTTAAGTATGAAAAGAATTTTAATAGTATTAATATAGTAGGGAGTATGTATTATGACACCACATTTTTTTATTCTTTCTTACACTTGCATTTTTTTATAGCATTTGCTACTCTGGCTTTTTGATGTCAATTTCCAAAGGTTTCCCTGGTTCTCTTTTTCTTCCTTTGTGCCGGTACCTTTGCACTGTCGTTCTTGGATTCCCTTTTCCTCTTTCCCTTTCTCCCCTTTTTCTTTGTCCCACAAACATTTCATGCCGTATATAACTAGCACTGCCTTAGGGGCTAGACACCCAAAAATGAGCAAGGTGGACATTTATTTGCCATTAGATAAGTAAATGTTAAGTCTCTTTGTAAATAAGTGTGGAGATCATACTCACTTAAGTCAACTGAGAGGGCTTCTGAAAGTAGAAACTATTGTTTCCACCTTGTAATCTCCAACACAGAACAGGGCGCCTGTCATGGAACATGGGGTTTATAAATGCTTGTTGTATGAATGAACTTGAGGCTCACCAATACTCCAGAGATACAGGGGTCTAGAGCTGTATGCTCCAGTAAAGTAGCCTCTAGTCAAATGACGTTCCTTGAATTTCAGTTAGTTAAAAGTGAGCAAAATTAAGAAATACGTTCTTCCGTCACACTAGCCATGTTTGAGGTGTGCAGTCACCATACGTGGCTGCTGCTCACCATGTTGATAACACATTTCCATCACTGGGGAGGGTTCTGGTGGCCAGGGCTCAAGGATTATTACCTCTGCACTTTATGGCTCCAGATTGTCAGCCTGTCGTAAGTTGTTCTTTTTATGGTTTCTTTGCCTTTTTCCTTTCTTGTCAGTTATCATCTTTCATCTTTGAATTTATTGTATTTCTAGTTTTAACCAGTTGATCAAGTTTATGGCTGCCCATAGTCTTATATTTCATCCAGAATTTCTGATTCTAGATTAAAGTATACAATGATGAAGCTGCTAGATACCTAAATTGTAAATAAATGACAGTTTTGTAAGTGGTTTCGTGATCCAGTCTATATGAATATTCTCCAGAGCCGTTACATTCATGCTTCTTGTTTTCCCAGTGCTGTCTCTCAATAGGTCATTGATTCTGAATTGCTTACTTCCCTGCAGTTTGCAGTCTGTGCTGGAAGATCTCCTCGTTGCTACTTCTGATGGACTTCTTCATCTGATTCACTGGGAAGGAATGACAAATGGAAGGAAAGCGATTAATCTTTGCACAGTACCTTTTTCAGTAGATCTGCAGTCATCTAGAGGTAGGTATACTTTCTGCGTGAGGTGGAGCCAGACGGTTAGTATTTGATATAATCTAGTTAGATATTTTTATGGATGAACATTGATTTTTCTACTTCGGAATTAATTATACAAGGAGAGAGAAAGTGTGTGTGTGTGTGTGTGTGTGTGTGTGAAGGAATAGTTTACTGGTTTAGTGGTGTTAGGTCATGATTTTTGCCCTTTTAACTGTCCTTACAGGGTTTGCAAAGAGAAGTGTGAGGGAGTTATCTACTATATTTATATTCATATTTCATGTACTTCTGTTTTCATCAGCAGGTTCATTCCTGGGTTTTGCAGGTGTGCACATCAGAGACATGGAACACTGCGCCACGCTCGACGGTTTTGCTGTTGTGTTTAACGACGGGAAAGTTGGGTTTATTACTCCAGTGTCGAGTAGATTTCCGGCAGAGGTATGACTCACTGGAATGTTTATTTTCTTTATTTTGCATTCACTTATTTTAGTTTTGTTACTAAATCCCACCACCACTTTCCTTATTTAAGATTGTAGGGTTATTGTTAACTAATTTGTAAATCAAAATGATCCATATGTTATACTTAAAAATTATAAGTAAATAAATCTATTAGATATGTTGAAGACAAATGATAGTCCCTTCCCTTTTTCCTGCTCTCTTCACATTCACTTTCCATTCTTGGAGGCAACCAGTTTATTTTTCTTTACTGGTTATTTTATTGTTTATCTCCACTGCTCTGAGTATTTAATTTTTAGTTTTTAGGCTGTTTATTGACTTCTCACTGTGGAAAAAATTCATTTGCTTCCCTTTTCATACCACACTCATATATTCTTCCCATCTTCCTAATACAATTCTTATTATTTCAATTAGATTCCTATTCGTTGTTTATTTGTTATTGGTATATAAACCCTATTAGTACCTCAGCCATGTGATGCTATGATTATTTTTTCTTTCCTGCAGATTTCCCTCCCACTGGCAATTAATAATTGTTCATCATGTTTGTTTAGTTTTTATGTATTTACCAGTAACTCGGCCCCAGACTGTCTTCTGGTTGTGTAAATATCCTCTCAGTTCCTTCAGACACAGTAGGTGTTCTGTTTGTTTCATCTTCTTGAAGAAATTTCTCTTGGAACCTTCTGGCTTGCTCCAAACTAGACTGCTTGCTCATTGTACCCTTAACACAGTTGTGTTTTTGGGCTATCCATCACCCTGACGATTTCCTTAATGCCTTTATTTGAATAAGACTTTCCATAGTTAATGGTTAAGTAAGACATGTTTAGTTCATAGATGAATTTGACTGCTGTGACAGACCCACAATAAAAATTTGGATTCACTGAAAGCTGGATGGGTTTTGCTGGGTTTGGTTGACCCTTATCTTCACCGCAGGGTGAGCTAACTGGATTGTTTCCTAACCTCTCCTCTCTGTATCTGGTGCTCTTTGGAAGAGAGTCCTGCAGTCCTTTCCGGAGGCTGGCCAGGACTTAAGTTATGGAAGTGTTAAATTAGAGGATCCATATTCACTTACCCATGTTTTCAGTGTGGTCTGGAGACCACCACAGTTTTTTGTTTCGTTTTTCTCCAAAGAAAAATCTCCATTTTTCTGTTGGAGTGAAGGTGGGGTAGTTCTTAGCTGCTGAGTCTGGGCGGAGGGTGCTGTGGAGCCCCCCAGCTGCTGCCTCCACAGGCTGTGAACTGCTTGGAGTTGAGCCTTGCTGAGCAGTCTCCGTCCCGAGCCTTCTGTGTGCCTGACAGTGTCATTCTTTCCTGTAAGCCAAGATTTCTGCCTCTCCATGTGCTTCCTAGCTCCTGAAACTTTCTGGTACTGTACCTCCTCACCCATTCTTTGTCCTTGCAAGCTTGTGCTTTTTGAAAAAAATGTTTTCTGTTACAAAGGTTGGGGATTTAAGAGTCAGAGAAGCTAAATAGTCTGCTCTCTTTGACTGGAAAAGTTTTTAAAGGCATATTATTTTCTACAGTGTCAGCTTTAATATTCCTAAAGCTGTTTTCCATTATCTTCTTTACTCAGATAGTCAAGTACTAAGGAGTACATTTGTGGTAACATGTCAATGTATAAGAATCAAAATAAGCTTTTAGAGAATAATTTTTTTACAAGGTATATTTGTGAATTATGTTTGGGATTTAAATGTTTTTATTGAAAACAAAAATCCTAGAACTGAAAAAGGGATTCATTTCTGATGATCAGCTCTTACAGATTTTCTTAGTATTTGATTAAAGAAAATTTTCCAGTAAATTAAGAATTTAAAAAACAATGAAAAGCAGATGGACATTATTAAATAAGTTAGAAAATACAAATTACAAGAAAAGAATGCATATGTGTATTACTGGTAATTGGGAAATACACTGATGACACTTATGTTAGGCATTATTTAAGTGCTTTGTAAAAATTCTGTTTGACATTTTTTGATGCATTTAACAGATGTATTAAAATATGTCAGATATGTCACTCTTCTGCTCAGAACCCTTCAGTAGGTTTAGGTAATTAGGACAAAACCTGCTGAAGACAACTAGAGAAGCTGGAGGAGAAACACTTTGAAATGTGCCCGAGACTAGGGAATCAGCAGGCCGGAAGGCAGAGGCCCAGCGAGCTGAGCCCGGTGTTGGAGGCTGCAGGAAGGGTGGCCTGTGGGGCTGTGCGCGGCGACGTGGGTGGGTCTTACAGAAGTGCTGCGTGAAAGCACAAGATAGAAAGGAGTATGTGCTGTGGTTTTATTTTATGTAAAAGTAAAGGAAAAATAAAAACATAGGCTGTTCTAAATTAGAGTTGTATGGATGCTTGTTCTTAAGTGGTATCTAATGGAAAAGAAGTTTGGATACTGGTTACTTTTGTAGCAGAGTATGAGGGTGTATTGATTGGGAGGGACACTGTTGAGGGGCTTTTAGATACTTCTAATTCTTGGCCTTGGTGCTAGATAATTCCACAGGTGTTTACTTTGTGATATTATTGATGTGTACAATTTTGGTTTTCTGTATTCTTCTCTAATGTATTATAACTTGTAATGGAAAAATTAAAAAATTAAAGACCCTCCAGTAACTCCCATATATAAGTTGGAGAAAAGCCAAAATTTTTTGTAGTGGCTTTCAGAGCGCTGTAAATCTAGCCTTCTCTTACATCTCTTATCTCATCTACTACTTCTCCTTCCCGCATTCCACTCCGCTCAGTCTGCTTCTTTCACGCTCTTTGAACATGCCAGAAATGCCACTGGGATGGGGCCTTGGTGCTTGTTATGTCTCCTTCAGTACGTGCCTCAACATTCACCTTCATGGGAAAACTGTTTAATATTATATCCTTTTCCTATACTCCCTGTTCCCTTAATTGCTGTATTATTTTTTCTATGGTATTTATCAACCTCCAATATACTATACAATTTTTTTTTTTAATATGACAGCCTCCTAACATATAAGGCAGGGATAGAGACGAAGCTTTTGGTGATTTGAATACCTGTCATGTCCCTAGCACCTGGAGCAGTGCTTGGACAAGAGTGGGCCCTGGAGAATATTTGTTACAGAAATCCGCAAATTGATTTCAGTCTGAGCAGTGCTCCAAAGAAATAAGGCTAAAATAGTTTGTAGTTTTATTATTAAAATTGAAAAATAAAGACAATTCCTCCAAAAGAAGTACATATGCCATGTTTAAATAGTTGATTATATAGCTCATTTGGGAATTAAATATAATCTATAGGATTATATTTTACACAGAGCTATAATTATATTGGGTTTTCTAATGTTTACTGTTGAGATCATCCAGAAATAAAATGCTGGGTTTTCTTGTGCTTACTAAACTGGTAGTCACAATGACCTTAGCCGTAGAATTTATAATCTAAGACATCCTTGATTTGACAAATAAAAACAGACAATGGAGCTGAGTCTGTAGTTTCTATATTCAAAATAAAATAGCATTTAAGCTTAATAATAATGTTATTCATTAATCGAATGCTTAACTTGTTGAGTGCTAGCCCTTGTATTAAGTAATTTACATATATGTACTCATTTAATCCTCAGAACACTCTTAAGAGATCAGTAACTGACAAGTGAGAAAACGGAGGCCTGGAAAGGTCAGATAGTCATCTCCGCGGGGAGGCAGTGGACAGGAGACATTAGGTCAGGCTGCCAGGCACCTGCTGGTGACCATGCCAGGTGATGTGCCACACTGTAAAACAGAGGAATACCAGAGAATAGTGGGCACTGGACGCATCACAAATCCCTTCTAAAGGACAGACCAAATACATTTACTCTTCCCCCCACGTGAGAAGTTAAACACTGTGCAGGGTAGTGGGGATGATAGTCGTGGGTAAGGGAGATTGTTTCTGCTGTAACAGGTTTTCTAATAGGAAAGTTGTCATCTTTTAGCTTGGGTTTGGAGACTGTCCATTTTTTAGTGTTTTATAAGTAGGTAAACTAGCACTGGACTGAGCTTTGGGGGAATATTTCTTGAACTAATGAATGAAATTGATATTTTGAGGGAGAAAAATCAGATGGTAGGCCTGATGGGATATTTTTCTATCCAGATGAAACGAGATAAAACGTTATGGAACTGTATTACTGAATATATGGACACACTTTTAAAACCTTCATTACTTCTTTTTTTATTACAGCAGCTCCATGGAGTTTGGCCACAAGATGTTGTTGATGGAACCTGTGTAGCAGTAAATAACAAGTATCGACTCATGGCGTTTGGTTGTGCAAGGTAATTGATAGACTCGTCTTCATTTTAAGAGTTATTGGCAAAAATAATGGGTCTTTAAATTCTTTTAATGTATATTTGTAAGCATAAAATGTTGTACACACACTTAAAAACTTCGTCCAGCCTGTCATAGGTTAGGAATCAGCTGTAACATAAAATCTGGAAATACTTTATTCAGTTGAAGTAAACAGATCTAAAGAGCAGATTTTAGATACTGAATGTTTTAATTTGTAAAGATGAGCTTTTCTTCAGTGGTAGGAAATTGAGTTGTAAGTTAAAAAGATTAAATCTGCCAAAATTTAGGTTCTTTATTGTTTAAGAGAGGATCAAGAAGATGTTTTTCTTTTTTGGAAATAATCCTTTTTTTATAAGACATCAGTGTTGATGTTGCCTTTGAATTTGTGCTGTGCCTTAGTTAATGAGCACGTGCACAGCTTATACATAATAGTAATTTCTTGTTTTAATTCTAATAATGCAGGGTTTAGAAGTAACATTAAATACAGATTATTCATTCAACAAGTATCTTTATGTCTCCCATGCATGAGACACAATTCTAAGTACTTGGGATATGTTAGAAAACAGTAAGGTATCTGACTTTCTCAAGTTTATGTTTTAGTTCAAGTAAAAAGAGTATATTAGATACTTAGTTAATAAATAAATTTTCCAGTATGCGTAGTGCTTTTTTAGCCTTCTGAACTCTCTTAAATATGAAATTTCATTTTGCCCTCAAAATGAGGTTGAGTGATTCTATGAAACATACATCTGGTATTATCTCTAGCTTTGTCAAGTTGAGTATCACAGTATTTCTATTAGTGTAAATAATACACATTATAGGGGCTTAATAAGGGCTCCTGGTTGGCTCAGTCGGTTAAGCGTCCGACTTCAGCTCAGGTCATCATCTCATGGTTCACAAGTTTGAGCCCCATGTCTGGCTCTGTGCTGACAGCTCAGAAACTGGAGCCTGCTTTGAATTCTGTTTCTCCTTCTCTCTCTGCCCCTCCCTAGCTCATTCTCTGTCTCTCCCTCAAAAATAAAAACCTTTTTAAAAAAGTTTTTCTTTTAAATAATACACATTATAAATCATCATCTTCTTTACACTCTCAATAATCTGTAAAGTGGTGAGTTCTCAACAGTGCTTCTCATTGAAGAGATAAAGGTAGAAATAAAAGTAAATTTAGCCTAGTATAAGAAGGAAGAGTGTGTTTTTTTTTCATATTCATGGATTTGATTCAGTTACATTTTGTTTAGAAGTTTTAAGTCTGTTAGTTAGCATATTTTGCTTATAATTTTTCTTACTTTCCTGATTGACCAAGGTTATGCTTATGTCATAAAACAAGTTGAGGACTGGCCCCTCTGTTTCTGTTTATCCTCGGATGTGTGGTTGAATCTCTCAGGGAAGCTATCTGAGCCTACAGTTTTTTGTGTGGGAATTTTTTGGATTACTGATTCAATACAGTTTTAAAAATAGATTTAACCAGGTTTAGGTTTTCTACCTATTCCTAAGTCATTTTGGCAAGTTCTGTTTCTCTGGGAATTGATTTCTTTCATATCACTGTCAAATTTATCGGCTTAAGGTTTATATCCCTTTTAAACTTACATATTGTGAAATAAAAACATAATTATAGGAAAGTGCATAATCCAAATACTCAATTTTGCAAATAATTGTAATACAAACACCCATCTGTTCACAACTGGTCAAGAACTGGTGTCACAAACTGACACAGGTCCCACCCTGTGACTCCCTGAATCCTAACTCCCGTCTCTTCCCCAGCACACCTAAGGTAACCCGTTTTCTGTCTTTCATGACGATCATTTCCTTAGTCCTTTAAAGCTTACCATCTGTGTATGCGTTCCCAAAGAGGGTAATTTAGTTTTACCTGATTTTGAACTTGATAGGAATAGAATCACATTCTATGTGTTGGGTCTTGCTTCTTTCCAGTCAGCATTGGGAAGTTCATCCATGCCGTTTGCCAGTGGCTGAAATCATCTTTGATTGATTTATAGTGTTCTAGTTATGAATGTATCATAATTTATATGATTTGCTGTTAATGGACATTCACATCGTTTCTTGGTTTCCAAAAAAGAGAGGGCATTTTCTTATATAAGCTCAGTAGTTTTGTCATGAGAAAATTATAAGAATTTATAATTTAAAATTAACAGTAATCCCAAGTAAGAACTAATACTCAGTTCCTACTCAGATTAACCCATTTGTCGGCAGAATCTCTTCTGCAGCTTCTTGTTTTCACCAGAGTCAGTCAGAATCAATGAATCTCGTTGTTGTTCTTCCCCTTTAGTTACCTTTTGCCTGTAACAACCCATACACTGTTTTTCTTATTTCCATGACATTAACTTTTTTTTTTTTGACATTAACTTTTTTAAGAGTATAGGCTGGTTGTTTATAAAATGTCCTATATTCTAAATGTGTCTCATTATTTTTTCATAATGGCATTTAGTTAGTTCCTTTAAACCTGTGGTGCCGGGACCTTGGAAGGGATTGCCGTCTGATGATTAGGGAGCTGGCACATCAGCACCGACTGGGCAGCGGCGGACGTGCCACTCCATAGGGGCCACAGGGCTAGCGCTGGCGGGTCAGCCAAGGCCGGGTGCTGGGATCAACAAGAGGGTCCCCTCCCCAGGGTCATGCAGCTGGAATCTTGGCCTTCGGCCTTTCAGTCGTCTTACTTTCCCATCAGTTGGGAGAGTACCAGCCTTGTAGGACGAAACAGTGGCTCCTAGCTCTGACCTTCCTGCCCTAACCAGGATTAACTGCCCTGAACACTAACCTGTAGCTGGTATCCTTTAAGTTGTATAAGACGCTGACTGTCAGGACACCAGTTTGCAGGGGATCAGTCTTACAACCTAACACTTACCTTTACGTTTAAAAGTTTGACTAGATGCTGGTTACACATGGTCACATGTGATGTGTACTTACTGTGGCACCGTGGAGCAGAAATGTTAGGTTGTCCTGGTATTAATGATACGAAATTTGGTCACTTGTGGTAATAGCCATATCTCTGTTATGGAGATCTTTTTTGCTTTGAGGTTAATAGTGTCTTACACATGAAAAAAATCTCTCTCTCATAAAGCTTTAATGAAAAATGGAAATAAAAATAATGTAAACAATGGAGACCTTATAGAATACATAAAAAGGTTAATTGTCAGTCTTTTGTTAAGTGTTGACTTAACACCAGTTTCTTGTAGTAGAAATATTTGGGCCCTCCTCACTGACTTGTTAGAGCTCAGCAACCCAAAGTTACCACATGGCAGTTTCAGATGCAGAGCAAAAATGAGTAAATACCTGCTAGCTACCTACTGCTGTCTTTCAGCAGAGTGTCTAATTGGGCAGGTGGTCTGGAAAGATACCTATTCGCAGGCTTTTGACTTCTGATTAAGATGGACTAACAGATCAGATTTTCTTTCCCATGTGCAGGGAAAAATGGAGAAAAACATGAAACAGTATGGCAGTATGAATTTGAGACATTGAGCACCAAAGAACACTGATCCCTGAAAGATGAGAAACAAATAAGAAAACTCTGTAAATGCCTCAGCTTTAATTACTTTGCATTTCCAGGTCGCACGCAGCCTGAGGCCACAGAGATGGGTCCTGGCAGATTTCCTTAGCTGAATTAGGAGGAAGTGAGAATCTGGGGAGACAGAGCAGCCAAGACTCAGGACAGACAGGCACAGGTGACATAGTGGCACAAAGAGGGAACCCGAGAGAGCTGGAGACGGTCTCTTTTCAGTATTAAATATGGAAGATATAAAAAAGATCCACATCAGACATTGCAAAAGAAAAGAATAATAAATGCAAAAACACAGCAGGAGAAATGATCCACAATGAAGAGTTAAACACACAGCATCAGTGAGCCATGGGGTAACGCCAAGCAGCCTGTTCCTGCAGGTGTCTCTTTAGTCCCAGACATCATCCTTGAGAAGAGTTGACCCGGCTGGACATGGGTCAGAACTGCTGTGGAAACCATCTGACTTCTACCACAAAAGAGCACACATAAGTGCCAGAAGATTCTGGCAGTCATGAATCTGTATCAACCTAATTTGTACAAAAGCAGCCTGAGATTTAACAGTACTTTAAAGTCAACTTTTGTTTTAAAATTTTAATTGACAATAGTTCCATAAGCAAAAATGGTATTATTTTATGATGGTTACAGTCTTGGTTATCAGTCTTGATATGTAGCATAGAAGTAAGATACCAAGTTTTAGTTTTGGTTTCTAGCCCTTCGTAAATTTGATCCTTGTAAAGATTTCATAAATGAAATCATTATGGATACCATGTACATAAAAGAACATATATCGTATGTGTAGATACAAAAAATAATGAAGTATATAAAAGTAATAATGTCTGTATAAATTGCTGTCAGCATGAGAAGTAGCACATTTCCGGGACCAGTCGGCCCCCCGTTTCCCCTTTTCTTTAATATGTCCGTTATTCTTTAATATGTCCATATATTCTTTAATGTGTCCATTGGCTCTTTGTTGTATTTTTTTTTTAACCACAGATGTATGTACTATGTTTTGAATGTTTTGACTGTTGAGAAGCAGAAGTATACTGCATAAGTATGTATTAGCTGTCTATTTTAACGCGGGTGACTGAAGTTCATTCATGGTCATGCTGTATGCCGGACTCTTGTATGAGTGTTCTCTGGTTCCTGCTGCTTTTCTCTTGCTGGACATTCAGACTGTTTCTGTTTCTTTGTCTTTATACACAGTACTGTGATGAACGCCAGGCATGCCTCTTGATAACATGGACAAAGGATGTTTAGAGAGAAAATTTTACTGGATTACAAATACACATTTGTTCCGATTTATGAGATTGCAAATAATTTACAAAATGGTTTTGGTCTAGTTTACACTCTTACCAGCAGAACATAATCATCCCATAGTACATGCTTTCTGTATTTGTCTTTATCCCCTTTTTTTTTTTTTTTATTAAAACTTGTTTATTTTTCACAGTGGTTCTGTACAGGTTTATACAATAGATAACACCACTGGAGCCATGCTGCTGTCCCATAAACTAGAGCTGACAGCAAAACAGTATCCTGGTGAGTCCTATTTTCCTTCTTATTTCTAATTTTTAATGTGCAGGTAATGGTATGTGTAGCAATTGCGAATTTAGTGTTAAACCATATAACAGTTTCTGGGTGTCACCGAGATTTCCATGTAGCTAGGGAGGCTCCTAAGGTTACTTGTTTTACTTTTTCATTCAGTCCTCTGTGTCCTCACTTGGTTTTACCCTATATAATCCTCCTCTGGAGTTTGCTCTAGTCTCTTACCTGACTTCACTGCCTTTGTTGTTTTATGCCTTCCAATTCAGTGTGTTCATTCAGCACTTACTGATTGAATACCCACTGTAGGCCAGTGTTCTTAGTGGTGGATACACTGTAGGAAATAAAAAACAGTCTCTCTCTGAACCCCTTAGTGAATCTTGAGGGAAGCCTATAGGATTAACTCTGACCTCTTTGTCATTGGAAATGCTTGTAACCAAACCTAACAGAAAACCCAACTTACTGTGGCTTAAGGAAGATTTATTTTCTCTCACAGCAAGAAGTCCAGAGGTGAGCTCCTGCTGGCTTTATCTGGCCTTTCCTCCGTGGCCGCAGGCAGCTTCTGAGCTCCAAGCATTACTAGTGTTTGCGTCCAGGGGAAAGGAGGAAACGGCGTATTTGTTTTTCCGTCAGGAAAGCGAGCGCCTTCGCAGAACCATCCTCCCCCCTCCCCCGCTCCAGCTAGCTGTCTTCCCCTTGTATCTCGTTGGCTGTAGTGATGTCACGTTAGCTACTTAGGATTTTCCAAGCCTTTATGGCAGAAGAGGGCAAGGGAAAACTGAAGTATGGAGCCAGAGGTTTGGTTACCTCCTCCTCAGGATCTGCCACACACGTGGCCTGTCGGGTCCTCTGGTGTCATGTTTTGTTCCCTCTGCCCTTAATGTCTCCATGATTGTACAGTGGTCCCCCTTTGTTAAACAAATACCAAAAGTTCTGTTTATAAAGTAGTTAGGTCTAACCCCTGGTAGGATTTTCAAAAAAATAAGACACATAAATAGAAAAATAATATTTTACTTTTATTCTTCAACACTACTTTTGGGGTGCCTGGGTGGCTCTTTCCGTTAAACATCTAACTCTTGATTTTGGCCTAGGTCCTGATCTCATGGTTCATGAAATCGAGCCCCCATGTCAGACTCTGCACTGACAATGTGGAGCCTGCTTGGGATTCTCTCTCCCCCTCTCCGTACCTCCCTCACTTATGTGTGCATGCGCTCCCTCACTCTCTCTCTCTCAAAAATAATTAAAACTTTAAAAACCACTAATTGTTACTAATAGGATGTCTGTGCCTATTGGACACTGTACAATTTCTCAGACCTTGGAATGAGATTGGGTACACCCACCCGTATTTCCTGTTCCACATGGATTTTCACGTGACACTTTTTCTGCAGCAACTCCTGAAAAGCCATCTTCACCAAGAGGTTACATTGTCAGTGTAAGTGTAGCACAATCTGATGTTGCAGCTAGGAACTGCCTGGATCTAATCGTTCACACTGTGTACGACAGATCCTGTATAGATCTCTGTATTTCCTCTTGAAGATGATCTCATGTAACCCGTGCGAGTCTTCAGTGCTCTGGGACAGCCTGCCCGTGGGCTGCCACTGTGCCAAACCACACAGATTCGTGAGAGCCAGCCTTTGTCTCATCCTGTTCTCTTTACCGGAAATGTCCCATGTTTCTCTATGGAGGGAATATGTTGGTCTTTCGAGACACAGCTCAAATGAAATCTCTTTATGAACTAGGCAGAATACCATTCCCTCCTGTGCCCCAATGTATTTCACATATCACATCTTGTCACTGACAGTGCTCTATTGAACTTATTAGCATACGGGTCTTTTTTTCTACTAGGCTCAGTGTAGAAGTGTTTGATATATCTGTCTCTTTTCACCAAGCTAGTTCGGTTTATTGAGAGGCACGTAGTTAACAAATGTGATGAATGAAGCAATATGTTTTTAAGCCCATGTCCTTTGCAAACGTTGTAGGATTGTATTTAACAGGCAGTAGAATCTTATGACTGCATATCTCGTGATTTGACACTGTGCTCCCATTAGTAGTTGGGAGCCTTTTTCCGAACTGTGTTCTGTTCCTCTCCCAGATGTACATATGCTCCCATATTAAGAACAATTCTTAGATAACTGTACAAATTTCTCTGATGTTTGGATCAGAAAAATGTCAAAAAAATGAGGCACCCCGTCTAAATCTAATGTAATAATAAAAATCTGATTAGCGTCAAGGAGGAAGTTAAGGTATCTGATGTCGAAATCTCAGGAAACATTAGGATATGTGACTGTTAATGTTAACTTAGTGTTACCCACATGTATCCCGGTATTTTTGCCCATCATTTCTTAGAAGACCTCATACTGTCATTTGAGACCATTTTCTTTCTACAGTACATCCTTTGGCATTTCCTTTAGTGAAGTTTTTTGTGTCAATAAACCCAATCTTTTAAATTTGAAAATGTATATTGCCCTTGTAATTTAATTATGGTTTAATTTGTTATACAATTTTGGATTGACAATTACTGTATCTATGTACATTGAGGTTCAAGTACCATTTGGTTTCACTGTTGATATTAGGAAGTATCTGGTCCTGTTGTATTTCCTTTTCAGGAGATTGGCTTTTTTCCTTGTAGGTACTTTTAAGGTTTTCTCTTTGTCTTTGGGGTAGTTTTACTGTGATTGGGAAGGTAAAGAATTTTCTAATTTTTTTCATTTTTTAAAAAATATCGCAGGGCGCCTGGGTGGCCCAGTCGGTTAAGCATCTGGCTTCGGCTCAGGTCATGATCTCATGTTTCGTGGGTTCGGGCCCTGCATCGGGCTCTGTGCTGACAGCTCGGAGCCTGGAGCCTACTTTGGATTCTGTGTCTCCCTCTCTCTCTGACCCTCCCCTGCTCTCACTGTCTCTCACTGTCTCTCAAAACTAAATAAAAAGCATTAAAAAAATTTTTTTTTTAAATCTTGCTTGAGATTTCAGGCATGCTGGATCTGAGGATTCAACTTTTCTGGAAAGTTCTTACTTTATCTTCCTAAATATTGCCTCTTTAATCTCTCTTTCTGGAAATCTAATCAGACTCACATTGCACTTTTTAAAAATATGTTTTTTAACCTGCCTTTTAACATTTTTCTTTTTTTTTCTTTCTCTGGATTGTATTCTAGAAAAATTTTCCATGCCTATCTTTGAGTACACTAATCTCTTTTCATTTATGCTTAATAGTCTACTTAATGTGTCCATTTTAAATGTTGTATTTTTTATTTCCAGAGGGTTTACTTAGCTCTTTTCTAATCTGTATGCAACCTGCTCCTAGTTTCAGTGTTGTTTTATTTCTTTAGATATTAAAAAAATGGTTTTTTGTGTTCTTTGTTAATCTCAGTATCTGAAACCTTTCTGAGTTTGTTACTACTGCCTTAGTTCTTTGGGCTCTTATTCTTTTGTTTATATGTTTTAGGATTTTTTATTGAGAGCTGGTTAATTTCCTTCAAACTTAATTGTTTGAATCTTTGTGACCGGAGGTGAATTTGGGTTCTTCCAGCGAGGATTTGTGTGTGTTTGTGCCGGATGACCTGCGAGCGCTACGTCAGTCTGGAGCCCGTAGCGTTATGTTCTCGGTTTGAAATTCTTCTCTACCCGTTCAGGTTGCCTCGTGGTTGCAGAGTCTCAGAGGAAGACCTTTAATTTCCATTCCTGCACAAACATGGAAGTGTCCTTTGCTGTTGCTCTGCCTTCCACACGGGGGCCTCCCCCGTCAGAAGTAGAAGGCAGGGCCTGTAGGGTTTGGCAGAAAAGGACAAAAGCACTTGATATACTCACCTCCCAGTATTTTCAGTTGTTTTGAGGTGTTTATTCTATTTAACTTTCTGCTTGTTTCAGTGTGGGGAGTCATTGAAGGTGTCTCATTGGCTATGCTGTCAGAGATAGAAATTTGCTCTTTAAATTTTTATCTTATTAGATAGCCTTTAGAGGCTTGCGTGCATTTTTCTCTAAAGACAGACTTACAGCCTGCAAAGCAGAGTGGTAGGTATTTTGATTGTGGTTTCTGGCCCTTTTATCTCTTTATTTTTTTTCTTTGTCTGTACTTAAGTTGTTCTGCCCAGTAGCTTCCAGCCACATGTGACTGTTTTTATTAAAGACTTAAAATTTGGGGCACCTGGGTGGCTCAGTCATTTGAGTATCCAGCTTGGGCTCAGGTCATGATCTTGGAGTTGGTGAGTTCCAGCCCCTCTGGGCTCGCTGCTGTCAGTTCAGAGCCTGCTTCAGATTCTCTCTCTCTCTCTTTCTGTCTCTCTCTCTGTCTCTCAAATATTTTTAAAAATCTGTAAAAAATTAAAATTTTAAAAATTAATTTAAAAACGTTTTAAATAAAACCTATCCCTTCCGTTGCGTGGTCACATTAGAATGTTCAGTAGCTGCCTGCAGGGAGGCGCTACATGTTAGACCAAGCAAGTAACATTTCCACCATTGAGGAAAGTGCCCCTGACTGCTTCCGTGGGACAACACAATTGAGTTCTTCAGTTGTTTTCTCAGGTGCTTGGAACACACTCTCTCCTATTGGTTTCCTACAGGCTTGACTTAAATAACCTTAGACTATAAACCTGCTTAATTAAGACTTTGGGAAATGGGACCCTCCTGCATCGTGAGCAGGGACCAGCTTGCTTGTTTCCTTCTGGCTCCGCTGGCCCGAGTGTCACAGCTGTAGTGCTTCGTGGTGCTGCAGCTTCTGTTCTGACTCCCAGACTTGGGGTGGCCTCGGACCCCTTCTTTGTGTTTGTTTAGGACAGAACCCCAGCCCTCTCACCATTGCTGGGTCTCATCCCATCCTTCTCTGTGTATTTTCAACCTTTCTCCCTCCCTGCTTCTGACCCTTTCCCCTCCCTCCAGGTACTAACCAGTCTCTCTTTAGGGTTTCTCTTTTCTTTTCGGCTTCTGCAGCTCACTCTTTTTTGGAATTTTAACTCTGTAACAGAACGGCTCTGGATTACTTTCTTAATATTTTTCTCAGTATGCAGATTATCATAATCTGTGTTCTTTGTAGTTTACCAGCTAGGTAAGTTACCTGTAATCCTGACACCTTAAGGTGAGGTAAACCACCACTAATATGTGATTATAGGTCTCTGCAACGAGATTTTAATACTTGTATAATTAATATGTGTATAATGCTTGGAAAATAGGTATGCATATTATGTGCATATGTGTATATATATTTTATGTGGGGTAGTAGGAATTCTGTTCATAACCTGTCCTTTTCAGTCAGCATCCTTTTATGATTGTAAATACCCATTGCTTTCATTTTGTAAACTTCAGTTTCATTCTTCTTGGTTTGGTTTAAAATTTTTCCCCTGGACAGGTGGTGTATACTAATAAAATGTTTCTTATGTATATTCCCATTTATTTCTCATCTGCACAAGTAACATTGTTCATTATGCTGGGGGTTGCTAATATGAGGATTCAAACACAGGCAGAAGGGAATTCTCTCTGTTAACCAAGCCTAGTCTCTATAGGCTAAAATCTATATGCCCCCCCCCCCACCCCTTTGTAGCAGATCTCCTGTAATTTGTAGCAAAAATGTGTTAATGTTGCAAATGAAAAGAATGTTAATTTTAAAGCAATACTGTAGCCGGTTCGGGATTGCTGATGGGAAACACTAGGATGTTTCATCTAACTCCAGTAAGGAAACTTGGACTTCACTGCACAATGAAGTTATATATTGGATTGAAAGAATAATTATTAGTTAAAAGAAGATATAATACCTGGAGTACTCAAGCTGGAGTTTACATGCCTAATCCTAGTATAAGATTAAACTTCAATTTATTTTAACTTGGACCCCTCTACTGTTACCAGTGGAGCATGATGGTAGTGGTACATATTTTACATTTTAAAACACCTTATACTTTGACATTCAGTTTTGAATCATTCAAGGGAAATAATGTCCCCATTTTACAGGAACTGAATTGCCGAAAGCCAGAGACTTTCAGAACTGTACAGTTGTAATTACTCAAGCTAATACGGCCCCAGACGGCTCTTACTTCTTTAAAAGTGCGTGGCAGCTAAGTTTGTTCTGCGTGGATCAGGTCAAGGCTACTGGCCTTATTCATTTTGAGCGACCTTAAATGAGTAGGATTCATCTCATTATCTGAAGCAGGCATGTCTTTCTCTTCATTTCTACTTGAAAAAATACTGTTTCTAAAGGAATCATTCATTTTTAACTTTCACAATTTCTTAACAGATATTTGGAACAAAACAGGAGCTGTTAAATTGGTCAGATGGTCTCCTGACAATAGTGTTGTAATAGTGACCTGGGAAAACGGAGGCCTGTCTTTATGGAGTGTGTTTGGAGCCCAGCTGATTTGTACACTCGGAGGAGATTTTGCGTGAGTGAAAGACAAGTTTTAAATAAAGTAACTCCAGAAGATACACAGAACCTGCGTGTCACACAGCTCCTTTTCTGCCTTATTTGACTCTTAACCCCAAAGCAATGTCTTGTAAGGTTCAGAATTAGTTTGTCAGAATGTACTGATTCTCTAAACCTCCATCCATTTAAAACTCATTGCTCATTCAGTAAAAGTGCGTTTGTCTGTTGAACCCCTGTTGTGTATGTGATAGCATATTAGGTCCCAGGGTACCTCTGTTCGGGCTTTGCCTGCAGGTAGCTTAGGATCCACTAAGAGGAGTTAGCCATGGCCATAAGTAACTAGTAGGAAGTGCGAAATCACATTATCTTGTTGGGTTGATGCAGGTTAACCCAGTGGGTTATCTTTGCCCACCACTTACGATACTTTTTTTTTTAATGTTTTTTTTTTAATTTATTTTTTGAGAGAGAGAGAAAGAGAGAGTGTGTGAGCAGGGGAGGGTCAGAGAGAGAGGGAGACACAGAATCCGAAGAGAGGCTCCAAGCTCTGAGCTAGCTGTCAGCCCAGAGCCCAACGTGGGGCTTGAACCCACGAATATGAGATCATGACCTGAGCTGAAGCCGAACGCTTAACTGACTGAGCCGCCCAGGTGCCCCACATATGCTACTTTTTGAACCTTAGTCCCGACAAAACGAATATACCCAGAAACTGCCTGACCCTGTGAAGAAGTGACTCAGGACCTGAAAGATTGTGTTTCAGTGACCCACCTCAGTGTATTAACCAGCACGCTAATATTTCACGCATTATTATGTATTTCTATTTTAAAGGAATAAAATCATTTTGAGTTTTTTGAAAAATTAAAGCCAAATATTATAGTAATTAGAAGACTCTTTTTGAGTTTCTTTTCTGGTTCAGTTACAGGTCTGATGGTACCAAAAAAGATCCCCTTAAGATCAACTCTATGGTAAGTACTTTCTATAAAATATTGGTGAAGCGTGAAAAACTTGTTTTCCCTTCCTTTTTTTCCCCCTCCTCTTGGCCTCATAAAATGACGAAGCTATTTTAATCTCAGCAGACGCGTCTTAATGCAGTTCTTGCTTTGATAGCAGTGCTTTTTAAAATCAGGCTGCCCGATTTTCACTATTTGGTTTTGGTTTTGGTTACATATGTTTAGCAAGGTCCTGTCATCCTTGTGAATGTGGTGATACTTTGTCTTCCCAAAGCCTCAGTTCCTTATGTGACTCACTAATACCCACTTCTCATGGCCTCTTCTCCTCTAACATGAAGTGAAATGCTCATTGGGTGTTTTTCCTGAAGGACTTGGATATTATTTGAACATATTTTTGAAGCTTCCCATTGATGTCTGTCAAGAGCATTAAAGTCCCTGTTGTAACAATCAATATTTTTATTTACTACATGTTTTCAAGAGTTTCTGTAGAAAGCAGTGAGGTGTAACTCCTGTCTTTACATAAAAACGTTTTCTGATGTAGCCCTTCTGGGTACCATCGCTGTGAAATTAGTGGCTGTGAGGCTTATTCACTACCTTTCTCTCTCGCTCCACAGAGGAAGGCATTTTTGATTTCGGGCTTTTTGAAAAATTAAAACCACCATGGTTGCCTTAAGTAGTGGTTCCTAGTCTCTTCCCATCAAGGACCTCATTTGCTGTCTCTTTCCACTCCATACTTGAAGTGTTTGAACAAATGATTTTTGTGACTGCCCATCAGTGCTTCTGAATGGCGTGCACCAGCCAGTGTTTAGCCTCACTAAGTTGATATTTTAATCACAGAGTTAGGATTTAAGCATTTTAGTTGGTTTTCAACTCTTACAGTGGGAGAGGAAAATTTGTATTAAGCTTCTGAAATTTAGCAACAATTTATTTTCCCCCTACTATTTTCTCGACCTTATAGATTGGGAATCACTCATCTCCAAAACAAAAACAAAAAACTTAAAAAACTATGTTGGAATCTAGTTACAGAATATTCACATTAACTGAGAGTTTATTTGAACCTTCTCCTTTTGTAGAGGAAGAAACTTATACCTTGAGAAAACCAAGTATCTTGGCCAAGGTAATAGAGCAGAATGGCTGCTAGGCTGGAACGGGAACTTTAGTCCTATAGGTTCCTATCCCGTGTTCCTTGCTCTGGACAAGTCGCATCTGTTTTGAGTGCTTCTTTGTCAAGTTTAGGCTGGGTCACATGGATCTTCCTCCACAAGGGATTTTTTTGTACTTGAGAGGCAGTTAAGTTATTGGAGAAGTTATAAAGAGCAGTAGGCGTTTCTCAGGATTTGGAGCTAAGATTGCTCTGTAGTGTTTTCAGTCTCCCAGGTAGAGAGCAGCAGTGATGGTTCCCCTGGAGAGAGCTAAGATGTAGCAGGTGTGGGTAGGGTTCCTATCCGCACTGTTCCTCATAGTTTCTCCAGGCTTTGGAAGTTACTAGTAATCCTGTTGTTGGTCATTTCAGGATTTGAACATTTGAAACTAGGAAAGGATAACAAGAAACTTTTTATTGCCTTGATTTATCTTCCCCCTTCTTCTCTTCAAGAGCTGGGGTGCAGAAGGTTATCACCTCTGGGTAATCAGCGGATTTGGTGCTCAAAATACTGAAATTGAGTCCGACTCCAAGAGTATAGTTAAACAGCCTGGTATTCTGCTGTTTCAGTTTATCAAGAGTGTACTCACTGTAAACCCTTGTATGGTAAGTTTTTTCAGTTAAAACTTGATTTTTAGTGCCTTTCAAAGTAGACTGTTAAGATTCTTCTCCTAAAATTGGGGTATTATCTTTTCTGTATATATTTTTTGTGATTCTTATGGTTTTTTTGTTAAATAACTTACACAAAAACTTTACTTCTGAGCAGCTTTTGTATTTTGGTTTTTTAAAAATAGGATCACAAGCAATTTGAGAGAAAGCAGTGTTTGCTGATTTACTTGAATAACTGTAGTCTTTATTTGAATAGAATTTCCCAAGGTGTGCTCCACAAGGCACTACTTACAAGGAATAGCAGCAGCAGTTAGGATAAGGAAAGTATTGTCGTCATGTAAGTGAAATCAAGAAGGTGTAGCTATAGAGATGTCTTTATTGTAGGATTCCAGTGTCTTCAGTGTGCTAATGTGCATCATGAAAATCCCGCAGTCGGTATATGAAAAAGAATGTTTCCCGAGCTTATTGAAGTATGAATTTTTAAGGAACACTTTGAAGAAAATATGCTTAGAAACCTGCTTTGGGAAACATGATGGAACTCATGTTTATCCGTCTGAAATAACATATTCTATATTGTTAATGTGTATGTTACATATTAGAAGTGCATGCCTTGGTATCTGCCACTAGTGGATTCTTACACGTTTGGTACAACCAGTTTCTCGATGAAATTTACAATTACAGTACATTGAGAAAGAATAGGACAGTAGGCCGGGTCTGAAATTCCATTACTGTAGTTGAAGAATAAAAATCCCCAGAGAAACAAGATAGAGTAATTCTTCCTTCCCTTCAGCATCCCAAATTATAATTTAAAGGCAAATTTTATGACGTTTCTGTCAAGACAGATCTGGACTGCCATGGAAAGCTGAGGGGCTGCGTGCTGTTCCGTCTGTTGGAGCAGTCTGTGGGTGATATGCCCACATTGGAGAATACTGGCCTTCTAACGGAAAACCAGGGCGTAGTCACCAAGAGCAGAAATTACCTTATTTGTCTAAATATTGTCAGAACCCGGCACAGTCCTCGGCACTAACCACACATTTGCCCAAGCGATGATTCAAGTAGTTGTTCTGAACCAGGACCGCAGACTTGGGCTACGCCCCTGCCCCTTCCCACCGTGGTTTACACAATCCTTCAGCAGCCCATCATCCCCGTTTGCAATCCCCTCCTTCTTGCCATATGGGCGCATGGTGAACACATGCACACAAACTGTCCGACCAGATACATGTTCTTGCCACCATTCATGAGACGTTTCGTGTGAAATTGGTTTGTAGATAATGAGCAGTTGTGTTCAGTTTTCAGTTGGAAAATCCCTCCCAGCATTGCCCTTTTGGAATAGTAATGAAGGACACCGCTGTGCAACAGTCGTAAACCAGGTCACATTCTGGGGTCTGTGTGATAAAACAGACTGTGACACAAGTTTTGTTTACGCTGGGAAGGAATCATGAAACTGTTGGCCGTGCCCTCTGAATGCAACAGTGCATGAGGTCATTACGTAGTTGTGTCCTCGGCGAGGAAAATCCGCGCTGAGAAACATGGCGCATTTCCTAGAGTTATGCTAAATCCGTGTGTTACCGTGTTTTCCTTTACCTGAGACCGAGTTGTTTTGTTTGCTTTCTTCCTTTGCCCTCTGCTTCCGTTCTCCCTCATCCAGAGCAACCAGGAGCAGGTGCTGCTTCAGGGGGAGGATCGGTTGTACCTGAACTGTGGAGAGGCCTCACAAACTCAGCACGCCAGGGGCTCCTCCGCACGCCCTGAGCACAAGGCTGCTGGGCCCAGGAGCCCCTTTGCAGACAGCGGATTAGAGGCCCAGGGTTTAAGCACTTTGCTTGGACATCGGCATTGGCATGTGGTGCAGGTAAGTCTTCGGTTACTGTTGACTCAGTCCTTGCTAAGGTAGCACCTGGAGCAGAGTTTTAAATATTTCTTCTGTGTCTCTAGAAGATGAGAAGCTTTGTAGCCTTTCTGACTGTCACATCTCTCTTCTGCTTTTCTGTCTCGTCGTCTTCCTTTCTTGCCACTGATGTAGCATGGTCTCCACTGCATTGAGCCCACTAGCAGCAAACAGCTCCCCAAACTGCAGATGTGTGCTCTGCCCTCTGAGTGAGCAAAACTTTACACAACTGTCAGCCTTTTTATTTCTTTTTTGGTATAAATTTAGCTCTGCAGATTTGCATAGGCAAACGTGTAGTGATTTTATGGAAACGAACAGTGTCCACGAGGACCCTGTGCAGCTGACCTGGTAATAATCCTCATGAGTATGTCGAGGTTAACTGCCTGACCCTGAACCTACATTGCAGACTTACGTTCACACTCTAGAACCTTATTATGAATAATAGGATCACTACATAAGTCTTGTTCCAAATTACTCATTCTGGTATAACATTTAAATGAGCAGTTTCTTTGAATAATTCTGATACATTGGGATTGAACATGGAAATTAGTTCTGAATTTTGACACCAAATAAAATTAATTTGAGTAAATCAATAAATTGGGGTCTCTAAGTCGTGAGTGTTTTCTTTCCCTTTCTAATACCAAAATGTCCTCAGTACGTCAGTGCCTACTCTTGGGTTAGCTTCTTTTAGTCGGGTGCTATTTCCACAGTTCTCTGCCCTCCTCCAGCCTGTGCTTTTAGTCTCCTCGCTTGTTCAGTACCCATGTGATTTTCAGCTGACTCTGGAGATACCAAGAGACAGAAGAGGGGTCATTGTAGGGCGCCGTGAAGGAGTGTCTCCTGCACTAGCCTGTGCAACACACTACCTGAGAATGTGTTTAACCTAACATTAATAAATTCATAAAATCAAACAGTGTGCATACCATTTTATAATTAGTAACAATTATAAAATAAAACTGCATCAGCTACTTCCTTGACTAAAATTTTCCACTGCTCCCTTCTCTCCTATAGCCATTTCTCTGCTATTTTCATTTCCCCATACTTTGAACTATTCATTCTACACTGACCTAGCATCAATGCCAGTTCTGCCTGGCCAGGTCTGTGTTGCCAGAGAGCCAAGTAGAGCAGAGGACCAAAGAAGGTAGGTCTGGAACTCAAAAATCCATCAGGCAATAACAAAAATTGAATTTCCTTTCAGCTCAAAAATTCAGTGATTCTGTGATTCTTAGCCATCTGTGAAATATCCCATATTAGTAGAATATTACACTGATTTTACCATTTTAGATAAAGTAGGTGCTTAGGAAGATTCTTTTGTTATTTTGTTCTTTAGATACCTAAAATATTCAGAAAGATGAACTTAACTCTAGCTTTACCTAGTTTTTTTTTTTTTTTAACGTAAAACTAATAAAAATAATGTCAGAGTTCTAGTCCCAGAAACAATTAAGTTATAATAGACTCATAGAATTTTTAGAGCTGGGAGGACCTTAGAGAACATGTAGTCCAACTGGATTTTCTACCTGAGGAAACCGAGGCTCAGAGAAGTAAGGTGACTTGCCCAAGGTCGCAAAGCAGAGTAGTGTCAGACTTAAACTTACCATAATATAAAATTAACAGTCTAACCCGTTTTCAAACCTCTAGGTATTAAATGTTGAATCATATACTGTTGACCGTGAGCTTAGACCTAGAATGTGCCTGTTGGGCAGTGTTTCGTTATGATTTGCCCTGAACTTTGTTGGCTGGCACTCTAGCCAAATGAGTCCACGCAGCCTGTGGGGGTGTTTTGGTATGGTGGTTTAGTTCATGTAATGTCATGCTTTACCTCCTGGGATTTTCAGCCATTGGTAATGATTCCCTGAAGAAATGTGGGTGCCTCTTACCCTTCAGCACATGCTCTTCTCTAGGATAAGTGTCCACATCCACCATCAAAGTGATGTTGTTTATTTACGTGATTTATACTTTGTATTCTTCACATACAGCTTAGAGGTCACCAGATGAGCTCCAAGTAGTTCTGCTTCTGTCTGTCCCTCATCTAGACCACTGGATTTTCTGTTTATTTAGGGCTTCCACCTTATACTTGTTGGTTTCCTGGTCAAAAGATTTGGTGTTAAATACGTTTTTCCCTTTAATACACGTGCATACTTGTTGCCAGTCTGGTTTGTAGTTACTGGTAGAGATGGTGCTTTTCTTATGTGTTCTTTTTTATTTTTGTTTTCTTAGGTACAGAATTTAAAAAATTTTGCAAGTTGTTTGTTGACAAATAGAGCACAAATAGTGTGAAATTAAAACACCACCACCCTTGTGCTTTTAGGGGATATTCCTAAAGTATATTGGACTGCCATTCATTTTCACACCCAGTACATTATGTGATAGAAACATTTGTTTCTGAAAGGTGCATGAATCGTTATCATCCACTGTTCTGAAATGTTGGTTTTATAGTTAACCTGGCTAACTGGAAAAAAAATAATCTTCACAAAATATGCCAGGGATGTCAACAGAGAGGATTTTAAAGGCTATTCCACTTATACATGATTTGCTCTCCTTCTTCGAATGTGGATCAGATGCACCAGGTGTGGTATTGGGCACGGAGCACACCAGCTAGGGGGGTGGCGCTCTCTGTCTCCTCGGCTACAGACAGAAGCTGTCTAGGCAGGAGATAGGTTTTAGCAAAATGACTTTAAAGGAGGGGGGTGGGGGGAAAGATGGATTTAGGTTTTTTGGGAGACTGAGAAAAATCCTAAAATGTTACGAATGAAGATTCTGTCCCTTAGCATTCAGTCTCCCAGTGATGTGGCGTGACCATCGTGCCCTGAGTCTGCAGTCCTGGCCCGAACTCTTCATGACTCATTGGCTTCCTTTTTTCTTACTTCTACGATTTCCTGTTCTGAGTATTGGGGACAGAGCTCAAAGTTCAGGGGACACGTAGATCAGTAAATGTGACCTACTGGGGGAAATGAAAGTTTTTGTTCTTCTTTCATAGTGTCTCCAGACACACAACTGCATCAGAAATAAAGCTTCATTTTAAACTTACACTTTGAGCTTTGAAAATAAACCTTTGTGGTTTGTGGCACCTCAAATGTTTTTAGAGGTTAAAAGAATAAATTATTTTCTCACAGAGGTACTCATCAGAGTGTGGATCATACGATAAAACTTAACCTTGGTTCCTACGTTAGGACCCTCCGAGTTGGAGTCTCCTCCGGCAGGGACGCTGCACCTGACCCTCTCCCCACCCACGTTGATAAATGCGAGGGAGACATGTAAGGCTCGGGGGAGTGAGGTTCTCGGAAAGTGTTCTGGCCGCTGGCTCCATTGTCCTCCGGGCACGTCCTTCTTCAGGGCCTTGAATTTTTGCCTCCACAAAACACTTTGAACTCTTCTCTCAGAACCTGGTCATTCCTGCCTCACGTTACCGAGCTTCTGAACTCCTGTCGTCCGGCATCGGGAGCTCGACTAGCTGGCCCGGCTGATGCAGTGTATGTGTTACGATACGTGTTAAGCCTTTTTCCAGCATGTGTCGTGACCGTGTCATCTTTAATTCTGCAGGCAGGCTTCCACAGGCCAGCACCGGGGCTGAGAACTTCCGAATATACCAAATGTATATCTTAGTATACCAAATAAATATACCATTTATTTGGATTTTAGGTTGACTGACTAGATAATAAATGAAGTCTAACAAATAGTTTTATGGATAAATTTTATCAAGGATAATACAGATGTTTTCAGCTTGCTGTTTTTATTGATTTTTCTTTTCACATTACGCAAAAAAATCTTAACTGGCTTTTAAATTTGGTTTTCTTTTTAAACAATTATAATGCGTTTTGAGTACAATGAAGATGAATTTGGATAAATTGAGGTTCTTTTATTCTACGAACAGAAGACTTTTCCCTTGTTCGTTCTGTTAAGTTTCACCCACACTCACCATGTACTCGTGAAAAGTGCTTAATCAGTTGGCTAGGAGAGAGAGCAGTCTCTCTAAAGCTGGAATTTACTTCATCTACATTGATTAAGAATCTTTTAAGTGTAAAATTCTTGTTAAGAGTAATACGAAGACACCAGGCACAGAGATGTAAGACGGATGGCAGGGGTATATTTAGTACTAGTATTGCAGATTAAGAGTTAATATCTGAAAAAGAAAATTAATATCTGTAATTAAGAGTTCTTATAGATGAGTAGGTTACATACCCTAGTGAAAAAAGAGTAGCCTGTATGTACTCCTACATGTGTATGGATGTTTGTTTTGAGATGAAATAAAAACTAACCAGTGGTTATCCCTAGAGCAATGATGGAACAGAATTTCATTTTGTACTTTGTACAGTTTTATATTGTTTAAGTTTTATAAGCAGTATTTTGCTATTTTAATCAGAAGATGCAGAAATTATTTTTTAAATGGCTCCATTAAAAAGCAAAATAAACTTGCTGAGGCTCTAATTTTATCAGATAAGGTGGTTTTGGAGTGGTGCCAGTCAGCAAACTCAAGACTGTCCATCTCTACAGCCGTTGGCTATCCTAGTGACTGGTTCTCTACAATTCTTTTTATTGGTCAGTGGGTATTTATTGCATATTCAATATTTAAAATAAAAATTGCCTGGAGAAAAAGCAGTGTAGGGTAGGAAAGCCTCATGTCTAGAAATTCATAATGAAATGGTTAAGGCAGGAGATGTGAAATATTGGCTGGTATTCAAATGGTGAATTCCAAGTACTCTGCTAGTAATACCTGTTATTTGGGAACACTAAACATTGTCTAGGAAAATGAATTTCATATTGTGACGTTAATTTCTTTAAGTTTAAATACCTGTTGTAAGTCTTACCAAACTGATGTATTATTTTCTGTAGATTTCCAACACCTATCTAGAGAGCAATTGGCCTATACGGGTGAGTTGTTTTCTTCTGTTGTTGTTAACTTGTATTGAATAGCGTTTGCTGCAAGAGGCATTCTGGGAATTGAGCCTTTTAGGTGGGTGCATTGATAAAAGTAACATTTTAATACTTGATTTCCCTTGTATATTGTTAGCATATGAACATATATAATTTGGTCAAATATAACTTGTGTATAAACATTCAGATTTTTATATTTAGCATTTTACATTTAATTCACTTAGCAAACATATATTAGTAGTCTGTTTGCCTGACACAATAATGCTAAGCTCTGTATATTTAATAGAGTATATAGGCTATCAAAGAAGAGTTCTTAATTTTTTTTTTGTTAGTTTTCAGCTATTGATAAACTTGGACAGAATATTGCTGTGGTTGGCAAGTTTGGTTTTGCACATTACTCTTTACTCACCAAAAAATGGAAACTTTTTGGAAACATTACCCAGGTTAGTCTTTTTGAAATTAAAACCTGATTTCTCAGACTATAAGAGAACTATAAAGCAAACCACTATTTAGTTAATAAAAAATCAAATCAAATCAGATTTAAAAATTTAGTTAATAAAAAAACGATGTTGGATTACATGTAAGAGTTCTAATAAAGTTCTTGATATTTGGTAAAGGGTATTGAGACGTTTGGTTTTTAACTTGAGGATTTCCTCTTCCATTCCATGTTGGGGTCACCAGGTGTGACCAGAATAAATTTCCACAAGACCTGAGACCGTTCCCTTGTCAGTGTGTGATGTAAAGATTCGAGTAGCACATGTGGTTGGATTTTGGCACGAATCAACTAGGAGAAGACGTGAAGTTACCGTTACTTAGGGGCCTGCGGTGCACTTTCAGGGTCGTTCCCGCTGGTCCCCTCGCTGATCTTCGTAACTCAGCAAGGGCACTGATGTTACTCCCTGTTTTATGAAAGAGAAGCTAGGATTCAGAGTCAAGCAGGTCGTAAGTGATAAAGCCAGAATCTAAACCAAAGTCAGCTAAATATTCAGGGGAATAATGATGCTGCATGGTATCCATTTATTTACAGAAATGTTTGTATATTCAAACTGGGATATGGATCATTGTTATTAAAGGCCCCAGAGTAATACTTAATAGAGGGTGTGGAGAAGAGAGCAGAAATAACCTGGGCTTTCATTGTCTGTTAGGAATATTTTATTAAGTGTGTTGCTTATTGTAACTTCTGGCAGCATATATAAAGGTAAATCGTTTTTTTTATTATCTTGTAAGGAACAAAATATGATTGTGACTGGTGGCTTAGCCTGGTGGAATGATTTTATTGTCCTGGCGTGTTACAACATAAGTGACCACCAAGAAGAGGTAAGGTTTTGTTTCTTTCAGAAACAAGAGATTTTTATATTTTAAAGGTACTAAGCACTATTTGGTTTAATATAAAAATAATTTTTGGAAAATGAACAAATCATTTTTAAATCAAGAATTTGGCATTTTTAGGTAGTGAGACTTTCAGGTTACTACTTTAAACATAGTTTTTAGGGGTGCTTGGGTGGCTCAGTCGTTTAAGCATCTGACTTCAGCTCAGGTCATGATCTCGAAATCTGTGGGTTCGAGCTCCATATCAGGCTTTGTGCTGACAGCTCAGAGCCTGGAGCTGCTTCAGATTCTGTGTCTCCTCTCTTTCTGCCCCTCATCTGCACATGTTCCGTCTCCCTCTGTCTCTCAAAAATGCATACATGTTAAAAATAAATAAACATGGTTTTAAAAGGCACCTGGTGGCTCAGTCTGTTGAGCATCTGACTTTGGCTCAGGTCATGATCTCATAGTTCGTGAATTTTAGTCTCACAATGGGCTCTCTCTAGTCATCACAGAGCCTGCTTTGGATCCTCTATACCTCCCTCCTCCTCCCACCTCCCCACTTGCACACGTGTGCACACTCTCAAAAATAAATATTTTTAAAAAATTTTTAAAG
This sequence comes from Suricata suricatta, assembly GCF_006229205.1. Taxonomy (NCBI): domain Eukaryota; kingdom Metazoa; phylum Chordata; class Mammalia; order Carnivora; family Herpestidae; genus Suricata; species Suricata suricatta. Next base: position 85,221,019 of record NC_043712.1, read on the forward strand.
AGATAATTCAGACTTGTAAGATAAATTTTTCTAAGGATTTTTAGCTGCTAGACATCCTCTCTGTAGTTTATTAAAAAATTGTACAAAGCAGAGAAGTTTATAAAGATGGCTATAATTTATTGATTTGTATGTTTATATTTTTAAAAACTGCTGGTCTACTTATATCAGGTCTAAATATTCAGGTCTTAAAAAGGAGAGCCTCATTGGGGCACCTGGGTGGCTCAGTCAGTTGAGCATCTGACTCTTGCTTTCAGCTCAGGTCAGAATCTCATGATTTGTGAGTTTGAGCCTCCACATTGGGCTCTGTGCTGACAGTGCAGAGCCTGCTTGGGATTCTCTCTCTCTGTCTGCTCTCTCTGCCCTCCCTAGCTCATGCACATGCTCACCTGCTTTGTCTGTCTGTCTGTCTCTCTCAAGCTTTAAAAAAATAAAAAAGAGTACCTCATACATTCCCAGTTTTTTTTTTTTTTTAAGAGCTACCTTGTTAGATCATCCTTGGGTTTTTATTGTTTTCGAATTTTTTTTACATTTATTTATTTTTGAGAGACAGAGAGACAGAGTGTGAACAGGGGAAGGGCAGAGACAGAAAGAGACACAGAATATGAAGCAGGCTTCAGGCTCCGAGCTAGAGGTCAACAAAGAGACTGACCCGGGGCTCGAACCCACAAACCGTGAGATCATGACCTAAGCCAAAGTCAGACACTCAACTGACTGAGCCATCCAGGTGCCCCTACATTCCCAGTTCTAATCACTTCTTCTTTTGGCTGTTTGTAGAGGAGCTTACCCTGTGAAAATATAAAGATTATCAGTGCTCAGATTAGTCTTTAAATTTCTCTTACTTGAAAAGAAGTAGATAAAAAACATGTCTAAAGTATTTAGTCATCTGTGATTGTAGATATCTTGTTTTCACAGTTTCCTTTTGTGTGTGTGTTCTTCAGCTCAGAGTTTATTTGCGAACATCAAATCTGGACAATGCCTTCGCTCACGTCACCAAAGCAAAAGCAGAAACACTACTGCTCAGTGTCTTCCGGGACATGGTGATTGTGTTTAGAGCAGACTGTTCAATATGCCTTTACAGCATTGAAAGAAAATCTGACGGGTGAGTGCGTAGCATGGACGAATCCCTGTTTGCTTCATGTATTATGTTTCCTCTGTGGCTTTTATTTTCTTAAAAGTTATTCTAATTTTGCATTTAGTTTCCTTTGTTTTAGAAGTTAAAAAAGTAAGAAATGTTATACTTAGTGATGTTCATGTAGTTTTATTTTTAGCTACCTAAGTAAATAAATAAAAAAAGCCTGCGCTACCTTCTCCAGCTAATCTTACTGGATTTGCTTGGGGAAAAAAATCTAGTTTGGGTTGGGGAAATTTAGAAGTAAGGTTCTATTCCACAGCCTTGAAAACAAGTGGTTACCAGCTCTCCTAAAGTTCTAGACACTTGGGAAAATTGAACCCTGGCTTAAGGCCTTGGGAAGCATGTCCTTTGTCAGCGCACCGAAGTCCCCGGAGCTAGATGGCTGGGTTCTGTGGCAGGGGACTCTGCGAGGCCCTGTCGCTGTTTTCTGTTGCCTGTAATCTTCTCCGTGTCCAGGCGGCTTGCAGCATTTAGACCCCACCTCTTGAATTTTATTTTAATCTTGTGATGTGTATTTGTTTCTTTTTTAAAATAGCCATAAAGTTGGTATTTGCTGCACTAGCTTAGTGATGGAGAAATACTGTAAAGATAAAAATTAGGAAGTTTTACTGGCCTCGGATAGAACCCATCTCTTTTCTCAACCAACTAAAGTGTTCCTATTTTTCCCCTAGTTTTCTAAGGTCCCCCTACTTCTCCTTCCCTTTCCTTCTCCCTCATTTCCATGTGTATGTTTTGTATATGTCAGCCTCACCAGCCCGCTGCTTGAAAGACCCTTGGGGAGGAGGGAGTGGACCCTCCACAAGCCCGAATCAGACACTGTTGATAGCAGGAAAGAAAGGGGACAAAAAAGCTTGTTAGCATTAATGTTGAGGTGTGTCTTTCTCTTTTCTTGCAGTCCCAATACTACTGCTGGTGTTCAGGTTCTTCAAGAAGTCTCCATGTCACGCTACATTCCTCACCCTTTCCTGGTGGTGTCAGTCACTCTGACATCAGTGAGCACAGAGAATGGGATCACCCTGAAAATGCCCCAGCAGGTACCATCCCCTTATCAGCGCTTTCTAGAGTTTCATCTCAATTTATAGCATTTTAAGTTGATACCAAGAACTATTTATTTGTTTAGCAAGTAAATATTAAGTGTCTAAAATGCCCTGTGAAGATACTGGGTTACAGTGGCAAACTAAACAAACTTGGTTTTGCTCAGACAATAAAGAAATAGTTATGTACATAACTAATTATAATGGTGATGTACATACCAGAAAGTAGTATAGGTCACTAAGAGTATTTACAGAGACGTGGAATAGTCTAGGCAGAGATTTCTGTACCGTTTAAATTAAAACCCAAAGGATGAAGGTTCGTTATCTAAGAGTGGGAATTTCAGGTCAGTGGGAACGGAGAGCAGAGAGGCCCACAGGTAGGAGAGAAGATGACACAGTCAGGGAGTTGGAAGCACTTCACAGTGACTAGACTTTATCTTAAAGTCTGGCTTTATCAGAAAGTCTATAAAGTATTTTAAGCTGCGTATTATTAAATATAAGCTTCGTAATGTTTATTCTAACTGTAAGAAGGAAAATGAACCAGAGTGGGACAAAACTGGGTCTAGGGAGAGAAGCTGGGAGGCCCTTGCAGCCATCTGAGCGAAGGGTGCCAGTGACCCCAACTTGCCAGCAAAAAAGATGGAAAGAAGTAGAGTGACTATAAAATACAAGCACTCTCTGATTAGTCAACTGTGAGGAAAGAGAAAAGATAATGCCTTAGTTTGTGGTTAAACCCACGTTTTTTAACTTCCAGGGTTCCTCCTTTGAAAAAAATTTTTTAATGTTTATTTATTTTGAGAGAGAGAGAGCGAGTGCTCAAGTGGGGGAGGGGCAGAGAGAGAGGGAGACTAAGACTCGGAAGCAGGCTCCAGGCGCTGAGCTGTCAGCACAGAGCCTGATGCAGGGCTCGAACTCACAAACTGTGAGATCATGACCTGAGCCAAAGCTGGACGCTTAACCGACGGAGCCCCCCCGGGTGCCTCCAAGGTTCCTTCTGTTATATGAATGGTTTCCAAACCTCATGTCAATGTGGAACCCATTTTCAAAGGAAAACTCTGTGTAGATGTATTTGTCATCTCTGTCTTCCCAGTCTTTTACTTCACGTTAAGGCACTTTCATTCCTCCCCTTTAGACTCTAGATCCCGTTTCTTCTGCAAACTGTATTTCTTGATAGCCAGAGAGTCATAGATATAAGGAAAAGTTCTATTTTACAGAAGAATTATAGCTGAAAGATATGGAAGGAAGTTAAGAATTACACAGTCACCATTTTGCAGCCCCTGAGGAAATAACAGATTTAGACAGTGACCAGGTGGAAGGTCAGTGGGGGACTTCACAGTGAGGAGACGAGGTGGCCTTAGTAACCCCCATCAGCATGACTACGCCTGGGAGAGCCAGGTGTGGTGTGCTTTCGCGGGGTGATGCAGCGTTAGTTCACGTGAAGAATTCTGCCGGAAACACTGAACCTGAATAAGCTTCTAGAGTCCAGTTCCATTCATAGGAAATTCAGGAATAGAGGTTAAGTTTATAACCACAAGGAAGCAGAATGTAGACATACTGTAGGAATGTGGGGGAACAAAATAAGAGGAGAGTCTTCTTAAGAATAAAGAATTCTTTAGAGCTGTAACAATCAAACAGTGCTTAAGTTCATTTGTATCCTGATTTCAACTGGCTATAAAAAGACACTATTGGAGCACCTGGGTGACTCAGGCAGTTAAGCGTCCCACTTCAGCTCAGGTCATGATCTCGCACTTCATAGGTTCGAGCCCTATGTTGTGCTTTGTCTGTGCTGACAGCTCAGAGCCTGCTTTGGATTCTGTGTCTCCTCCTGTCTCTGCCCCTCCCCTGTTTGCGCGTGTGCTTGCGCTCGCTCGCGCTCTCTCTCTCTCTCTCTCTCTCTCTCTCAAAAATAAACATTAAAAAAAATTTTTTAGACACTATTTGGGGCGTCTGAGTGGCTCAATTGGTTAAGCGTCTGACTTTGGCTCAGGTCATGATCCCACAGTTCATGGGTTCAAGCCCCGTGTCAGGCTCTGATAGCTTGGAGGCTGGAGCCTGCTTCAGATTCTGTGTCTCCCTCCCTCTCTGCCCCTCCCCTGCTCATGCTCTGTCTCTCTCTCTCTCTCTCTCTCTCTCTGTCTCTCTCTCTCTCTCTCTCTCTTTCAAAGATAAATAAACATTAAAACAAATAAAAAGACACTATTAAAGCAATTAGAGATACTAGATATGGATACAGAGGTGACCTTAGAGATACCTGTAGATTTTATTAGGTGTGGTACTGGCATGATGATTATATAGGCAAATATCCCAAGTACTTTAGAGTTGCATAGCATGGGGGTAAAACAGCATGAAGTCTTCTTTTAAAATACTTTGGCATAATAAGTGAGAAAAGGGGTGGATGGAGCACATGGGGCACGTCTTGAATAACTATGAATTTGGGTGATGGGGAATCTGGGGGTTTGTTGTATTATTCTCTATACTTTTTTTTTTTATCACATTGGAAGTTTTCATATTAAGGAAAATAAAGGGATTTCTTGTATATCCCAGATTAGAGCACACAGTCATTGGCACCAGGAATACTGGGTACCCTCTTTTAAGAGGGCTTCCCAACAGACACATGAAAAGATGCTCAGCTTCATTCATTATCAGGAAACTGCAAAACCACAGTTAGCTGTCACCTCCTACCTGTCAGAAGGGCTAAAATAAAAAAACACAAGAAACAACGTGTGTTGGCAAAGATGTAGAGAAAAAGGAACCTTCATGCCCTGCTGGTAGGAATGCAAACTGGTGCAGCCACTGTTAAAGACGGTACAGAGATTCCTTAGAAAGTTAAATATAGAGCTACCCTATGATCTGGTAACCACACTACCGGGAATTTACCTAGAAAAAAATACAAAATCAGTAATGCAGAGGGATGCATATACCCTGTATTTGTTGTAGCATTATTGACAATAGCCAAACTATGGGAGTATCCATTGAGAGATGAATGGCTATAGAAGATGTGGTATACACCGTGGAATATTACTAAGCCATAAATGACATCTTACCATTGGCAGTAACATGAATGGATCTAGAGAGTACAATGCGAAGTGAAGTAAGTCAGAGAAGGACAAATGCCATTGGATTTCACTCAAATGTGGAATTTAAGAAACAGAACAAATGAGCCAAGGAAAAAGAAACCAAGAAACAGACTCTTAACCATAGAGAACAAACCTGATGGTCACCAGTGGGGAGGTGGGGGGGATGGGTGAACTACATGATAGGGATTAAGGAGTACACTTGAGGTTAGCACCCAGTGGTGTATGGAAGTGTTGAATTGCTATATTGTACACCTGAAACTAACATAACACTATGTTAATTGGAATTAAAAAAATAAAAGAGGGCCTTTCACAGAAAGGAGAGATCTGTAAGCTAAAGAGCAGATTAAGAAGTTGAAATGTAGTAGGAAAGAAAGTGATTACATCTTGCACAGAACGAAGACCAAGCTTGCTACAGCAAGGCAAGTCTTGATTCAATATTACAAACTGAAGAATCCCCAACCATGAAAACTGTATAAAAACGGTGAGATGGCCTCCGTATGAGAGGGGCTCCTGGTCTCTGAAGAATCCTCTCCCAGGGAGTTTTCAGAGTAAGGGATGGTGTGTTTGGTTCTTTCATACTTTGCATTTTGGGGATACACGTAGTCCCTGCTTTTATGTTGTTTCTGAAAAGCTTATTAAAATCTCTTGAAAGTGCTGTTGCGGTCATCTGTTCTTACCTATGTGATACAGAGAGTGTTGAATGCATGGATACAAATGAAGGGAAGAGAAGCGGGTGCATTCGTTTAATGAGATAATGTGAAAACGTAGTGAAATTCGCCTGTTTTAACACTCCTTGGTGGTCATTGTGAACACTAGTGTTGCGGTGAATCGTAGGAGGTCCTCGTGAGGTCTTTCGGGGAGGTGTTAGGAGTTTCTGTGCCATCTGCGGGCACACTGTTCTGAGTCCTGGGGTTGTGTGTGCATTTTTCTTTGTCCTCCACTGTCAAGCTCTTACACTTGCCACACATCTTTTAATTTCCGTTTTTCCTTCTCCTGCCTCCAGGTTGTATGGTATTTCTCATGTGTTATGGAAAAATAATCCAGTTTTTAGTTTTCACGTCTTTGTGTGTCAAATGGGGAGCCATAATTTCTTTCCAAGTAAAGTTCTTGGTCTTTGTAAGACTTGCTTGGAGATTTTGTCATTTTTATTTTTTAAATTTCTGCTTTTTTGTAAATTAACAGCAGTTCTTTTTTTATGTTTTATTTTTATTTTTGAGAGAGCGAGCAGGGGAGGGGCAGGGAGAGAGGGAGACACAGAATCTGAAGCAGCTCCAGGCTCTGAACTGTCAGCAGAGCCCGTGCAGGGCTGGAACCCAGGAGCAGGGAGATCGCGACCTGGGCCGAAGTCGGATGCTGGGCCAGCTGAACGAGGCATCCCCGTGATAGTTCTCACTACACGCATTACCTACCCGGACATAGTCTGAAGAAAAATGAATGACAAAAATCCATGAATCTTCTGGATGCTCTTGCCATCTCTTATACACCATCCCTGCAGTGTCTGAAGGCTGGGACCAAAGAACATTTTGAGTAACTACTTTGCAATAGAATATGTATGGTATCTGCTGTTTTTCTGACTGGACCCTGGATAATAATGGCGGCTTGAATTCATCCTGTCTGCAAGCCTGGAGCTGGGACGCGGTCCCACCCTCTCCTTCCTGAAGTTTCCCCCCCTCCCCCTCCCCGGCCGGCCGCTCGCCATGGCTCCCGTGCCCCTGTCCTCTGCTCCTCTCTCACTTGCAAGTCCTCAGGGGCGCTCGGCTGCCATCAGCGACGCAGTGGAACCATTCAGTTTTCCCTCCTCCTCGTCACTCGTCAGTGGTAGCCAGTACCTCCTCTAGGTTGACAGCCTGACGTCCTCTTCGATTCGCTTCCCTTCCTGCCTTTCGTGTCTGTGGTGTTTGTGAGCTTTTATTCATTCATTCATTCATTCATTCATTCATTCATTCATTCGTTTTGAAAAATCAAAATATCAAAATGCCTTTTCTCGTTATAAGTGAAAACATCTTGATATCTGATATTTCGCTGTAAAACAATATTTTTCAACCTTCAGCCAGGTGAGGGGTTTTTGTTTTAATTTTTTTTTTACATTTTATTTTTGAGAGACTGAGACCGAGCACAAGTGGAGGAGGGGCAGAGAGAGAATAAAACACAGAATCTGAAGCAGACTCCAGGCTCTGTGCTGCTCTGTGCCAGCAGCCTGACGTGGGGCTTGAACTCCCAAATCATCAGATCATGAGCTGAGCCAAATCAGACACTTAACCGACTGAGCACCCAGGTGCCCCTGGGTGAGAGGGTTTTTAATAGGGAGTCGTCTACTTTAAGATTTGATTGAAATTTTCCATAATGAAAAGGCAGACTATTTTATTCACTCTTAAAGTCAACCCCCATGATGTCTGCCAATACCTCAGATTTTGTTTATTTTGAAAGAGTGTGAGCAAGGGAAGGACAGCGAGAGGGAGAGAGGGAGAATCCCAAGCAGGCTCTGTGCTGTCAGCTCATATCCTGATGCAGGGCTCAAGTCCATAAACCGTGAGGTCATGAGCCAAAATCAAGAGTTGGATGCTTAACCAGCTGAGCCACTCTGGTGCCCCTGGATAGCTCGGAATTTTTAATAATTCTCTTACTTAAGAAGCATAAGTAATGGCTTATTTCCTGCCTTTTTTTTTTTAACCTGGCTTTCCAAGCCCTCCTTAAAGGTATATTAAAGGTTTTTTAGGTTAAAGGTTTTTCTCATAACATTCCTAATCTAGTCAGATTGTTCTCACTTTCCCAAAAGAAATGTTCTGTCTCGCTGTTCATGAATCACAGCGTGTTCATGGTCAGGTTTGTTATACCCTGGCCAGAGAGCAGCCTCTTCTCCACATTGCCCAGCAGAGCAGCTGTGCATGGCACACCGCACTGTTGGTGCTTTCGCTTGTAAACTGTATGGATTGTAGGGTAGGGGGCGTAGAGGGGATGCTGCGAACCTGCAGATTAACATGATCTAATTTTTCTTCCAGGCTCGTGATGCAGAGAGCATTATGCTGAATCTCGCAGGACAGCTCATCATGATGCAGAGGGACAGATCGGGGCCTCAGATCCGGGAGAAGGACAGTCACCCTAACCAAAGGAAGCTTGTGAGTAAAATAAAAGTCATTTAGACATTAAGGGTGAGGGGATAAAAGAATTTAAGAGGAGAGTATTGTCTTATGAGTCGCCAACTGGGAAAGCATGTGATATCAACCTCTAAGCCTCTAGGTATAAGACTCTCTGTAAAGGGTAAATAAGAATGTTTTGAAACAATAAAATGTTCCATGGTCCAGATGTTAATGCTGAGGCATTATTTGGTAATTCTAATGGGAAAGTAGGATAAATTGATAAAGTTTGTGGGGTCTTTGAGTTTTGTTTTGTCTTGTTTTTAGATTTAAATATACCTACTTTAAAAGAAAGACAAGGTACTCTCATTAACTCTAATTCCAAATAGAGTCCCCTAATTTTCCCCAAAGAAGTTGTGCTGTCATATCGAAAGGCTTCAGAAAGTAGCACTTAGGAGCTTCAGAATGTGCAGATTTAACAGGAAGACTGTTGATCTTGTCTTTGCTTCTGCAGCTGCCGTTCTGTCCTCCCGTTGTGCTGGCCCAGTCCGTTGAAAATGTCTGGACCACGTGCCGAGCAAATAAACAAAAGCGTCACCTCCTGGAGGCCCTGTGGCTGAGCTGTGGAGGTGCAGGGATGAAAGTGTGGCTCCCCCTCTTCCCTAGGGATCACCGCAAGCCCCACTCCTTCCTGTCCCAGCGGATCATGCTGCCTTTCCACATCAACATTTACCCCCTTGCCGTTCTGTTTGAAGACGCGTTAGTCCTTGGTGCTGTCAACGACACTTTGCTCTATGACTCTCTGTACACGCGGAACAGTGCTTGGGAACAGCTGGAGGTGCTCTTCCCTTACTGTGTTGTGGAGAGGACCTCACAGATCTACCTCCACCACATTCTCCGTCAGCTGCTGGTCAGGAACCTTGGGGAGCAGGCCTTGCTGTTGGCCCAGTCCTGCGCTGCGTTACCTTACTTCCCTCACGTGCTGGAGCTCATGCTCCACGAAGTGCTGGAAGAAGAAGCTACCTCACGGGAACCCATTCCCGACCCCCTGCTTCCCACTGTGGCCAAATTTATCACCGAGTTCCCCCTCTTCCTGCAGACGGTTGTTCACTGTGCTAGGAAGACGGAATATGCCCTGTGGAATTACCTTTTTGCAGCCGTTGGAAACCCTAAGGACTTGTTTGAGGAATGCTTGATGGCTCAGGACTTGGACACAGCTGCCTCTTACCTTATTATCTTACAGGTAACGATTCTCCTCTTGCAGAGGTACAAGACTTAATGTGCTTAAATTTAGGAGAGAGGAAAAAAGAAATGTCCTGTGTTGATACTGTGTTTGTGTTAAAGGGATCAATGCAGTCTGGTTTTCTGTTCATTTTATATCTTCTTCTGGAAGAACTTCGTCTTATCAAATGATGTCAGAAAATTTTTTTAAGTTTTTATTTTTTTATTTTAATTTTGAGAGAGAGAGGGAGACACAGAATGTGAAGCAGACTCTGAGCTGTTGGCACAGAGCCCGACACGGGGCTTGAACTCACAGACTGTGAGATCATGACCTGAGCCGAAGTTGGGCACTTAACCAACTGAGCCACCCAGGTGTCCCAGAAAACTTTTTTGAATATTATGAAGTAATACTGCAAGGGCCAGTTGCACAGAGCGCAGTTGGCACAGAGCGCAACTCGGGGCTGGAACCCACAAACCATGAGATCACGACCTGAGCTTGAGACCAAGAGATGGACGCTTAATGGACTGAGCCACCCAGGTGCTCCTGCAAGGTTTCCAAAAAATCCTGTTTGTCCATAAATAGGCCTGAAACTGATTAATGAGTGTAGGGTAGTATTTTGAATAATATTGTATATTATTACATATCCAGTGAAGTAGTATATACTACATATATATTATATATTGTATAGTACATATAATAGCAGGCACATATTACATAGGAAACATAATAATTATCTTAAATGTAGGCAGGTTTGGGTTAATATTAGTTCATTTGAGCTATTTGAGCCTCCTACAGGCTCCCAGTGTTTCTCCTCATGTGTGGAGTCGCCAAGGGGGCTCTGGTTGAAACATGGGTCCTGGCAGAGCCCTTGCGTTAGGCTGCCTATAGCCAGCTGCGAAAACTCGGGTGGCCACAGTAATAACCCTCCTAGCACAGGGTTCTTCTCCAAAGAATGAGTTCGTTGAGACTCCTGAGAATGTGTTTCGCTGTGTGTTTGACAAAGGGGCTTCCTAGTTGTTCTTGTCAGTCTGATATACATTGGGCAGGCCACACTTCCATTGATCTAAACATAAACTTGGTTTAAACTCTGCCTGGAGCACATTTCTCATGTGCTTATTTGCTTCACGAGCACTGATCAGAACCAGAGGAAGTAGTCCAGTGGAAGCCGGATGGCCCTAAATCCTGTGATTCCTTGGCTAGTCTAAAAAAAGACACAGAAGGATAAAAATAGATACAAAATAATGCGGCTGTTTTTTGTTTTAGGTCACCCCTTAGACTTTCAGTGACCTCCCAAACAATGGAATTGGAAACTTTTTCTTTCCGAATTCCAGCGTTCCTGTGGATTGTCACATAATAAGTATAGTTAAATTGGCCTTTCCCTGAAGGCCGAGGTAGGTGGCGAGGCTAAGGCTGTGACAGAGTTACTGAGGATGCCCGTCGTGTAGCACAGCTACAGACTGTTGCCCAGAGCCACAAGCACTTTCGTCACATCCTCCACAAACTGTCACAGGAGGCAGACCTGAGCTTTTTGGAGTCGGGCAAACCTAAATTTGTTTTCTCTTTGGCTGGTCATAAGTTCCTGAATTCTGTTTCCTCATCTGCAAAATAGAAATGGCATAAGTGCTTTGCAGAGTCAGTAGGAACACGGAAGAGAGGACTGTTGAATGTTCCCCCGCAGCAGTGGGGCTGTGTTCCTTCTCTGGGTTAGAACCGTGGAGGTGAGGAATTGCCCAGGCTTCCCAGATAACTGCCCTTTAAAAGGAATGCTTGTCTTTGGTTGTTTCTGTAGAACATGGAAGTTCCGGCAGTAAGTAGGCAACATGCCACCCTTCTGTTCAACACAGCTCTGGAGCAAGGCAAATGGGACCTGTGTCGACACATGATTCGATTTCTTAAAGCCATTGGCTCTGGAGAATCGGAGACCCCTCCATCCACACCTACAGCTCAGGTCGGTTGCAAAAGTGCACAGCTTCTCTGGCCCGTGCACCCGCATGGTGTCTTTCCCTAACTGTGCTGCACATCGTGTGTCATCCTAGGAACCCAGTTCAAGCGGGGGATTTGAGTTCTTCAGGAATCGGAGCATCAGCCTATCCCAGTCAGCTGAAAATGTTCCTGCTAGCAAGTTCAGCTTACAGAAGACACTGAGTATGCCATCCGGTCCTTCTGGAAAAAGGTAACAGAATAACGAGCTGCCGCTGTGAGGGCATTCTGTGACACATCGCATTCGGGGCATGGGTAAATTGGATCTTCTGAAAACCACGGTTTGATACAAATGGAGTTCCTTTTTCCATTTCTTGTGTGTGGCTTGAAGCCCACACAACATGCTTCCCTTCTTCCTTCCGCCGCATTCCTTTGTGTGGTTTCTGTTCCTTGTCCTGGAGTCGGTCTTGTGTACCCGTTCTGAACGGAGGTAACTCTACCCTGATCACAGAGGACCAGAATAAAAAGGAAGGTAGTTAAATCTGCACATAATCAGAAAGCCTTCTTGCAGTCAGGGCCTTTACCTTTCTTTCCAGCTGTACCTCCTGCCGAAAAAGTAATTTAGTCCCAATTTACTTGACTCTTCTGTGACTCTCTTGATTGGAGAAGTTATTAAACAGTAGGAAACCCAAGGGGAAGCGTATCCTGAAGACAAAAACCTACGTCACACAGCGATAGTTTGTTGTCTCCTGGGAGGTAACTGGGAACTCACACTGAACATTATAAGGTAGAATTGCCTCTGGTTTGTGAGGCTGTCGGTGCTTGTGTTCCTTCCTCTGTTCCACGCTCTCAGCTCTTGCCTTTTCTCTTCCCTCGTCTTTCCTTTTATATTCTCTTTATTGTTACTACCGTGCCTGATACACAGAACTTTACTGCACCTTTTTTATCATATTTTACTACTTTTTCCTATCACAGCCATTTATACTACCCTCACTCCCAGCGCGCTCGCACGCACGCGCACACACACACACACACAGTCATGGGCTGTGTACCGGTAAATGCGACCACGGATACTCTAAGCAAGTGCCAGGCAGACAGTAGCTTCTCAGCCGTACCCTGAACACAGTTACTGGCCAGCATATTAGTGCTCAGTATGTGCATAGTTCTAAGCATTTACGTGTGCATGTTTGTTCATCCTTACAGCCTGTTAAGACATATTGTAGAAGGGAAGAAACAGAGGTCCGGAACGTAAACTTGGTTATGTTCACACAGCTAGTGAGAGGTAGAGTCCAGATCTGAGTCTCGACTCTTCCAGCGCCACCTCTCATGAAGACAGCACGTTACCCAGTTACCAAACCACCTCTCCACGTCAGCCCGTATGAGTAATTACATGTAGGCAAGCTGCAAAGTTTTCTACCTCCGTTATATGTTTGTTTGTTTTTTTTTTATTTAAAATTTTTACTTTTTTTTTATTTTATAAAGTTTCATATTTTTTAACATATGCAATTATTTTCCATCATTTACAATACAGTAGTTGCAATGACACTCCAAACAGAAAAGCAAAGTAAAAAATCAAAACACCAACTTCTGTTTCATGTA
>NC_043712.1:85234176-85268993 GCF_006229205.1 Suricata suricatta
AAAAAAAAAAAACCCTAAAAAAAACAGCAGCTCCCTCTCGTGGGTAGGCGTGGTTTGATGTGGTAGGTCTTCGAGGCTGCTCTCAGAGGCTCTGCCTTGGTGTTTGCGGAGATTAGATAGGCAGGAGGCACACCAAGTTCTGCTGAACAAGAACTGTAGGCCACTCTAATGAGTCTGATCTCCTTTTGCCGCGGTTGAGCAGAGTCGTATTTTCCAGGCCTGCCTCGGTTCAAGGTTCCAGTCCATGCACTCTTTATGCTACCACAGATGGTGTTTTTGTTTTGGTTGCTGGCTTCTTAGAGGGAGTAATTGGTTTGTCTTGGCTCAGGCTGGGATTTCGGCTGCCCCTGCCTGAGGGGAGATGCGCGGCAGGAGGGGAAGTGCATGTGCACCCTCTCAGACCCAATCCCCAGCGGGGATGGCGTTAGCGTTGGGGGAGGAATGAGTGCGCAGCTGTTGCCTGAGGCGGCGCTGGGAGCTACTGGAAATGAGCTGGGAGCTCCTGCAGCCTGTGCGTGCGCACCCAGGTCTCCACCGCGGCCAATTCCCTGCCGGGATCACGCAGAGGTGGGGGCTATTTTTCTCTGTTGGCACCCGGGATTCAAGTTTCACGGGGCCAATGCTGAGGGCAAGATGCGCCGTGGAAATGAGGTGCGTGCTCCCACTACCAAAACCGAGGTCGAAGTGAGCACCCCTATCACCGCCGCGGCAGTGGTCGGCGACTCCTCGCCAAGATGGCGCCGGGCTGGAACCTGTTCCTTCCCTTGCGCGCCACCTGGGTTCGGGGTTTAGGCTACCCAGCAGTTATCTATGGAGTGAGCTTCTCTCTCCAAGCGCAGTTAAGCGTTCTTTACCTCTTCCCTAGAGACAGTACTATGAGCATGTTCAGTCTCTGTCTCTTCCCTTTGTCTCTCAGGCTCCGCGCGCTTGCCCCGCGTTGGGCTGGGGCTCCCACCTCCCCTGCCGTCTCGGGCTGGCCCGTTTTCCAGTGTCCCCAGTTCGCACTCACTCACTCAGGTATCTTTCAGGTTCTCTTCCTTCTGGAGTCCGTATTTTCTCCTTCCGCTCTTGCAGATGAGAGCAATGTCCTTCTCAGTTTGATCAATGGGACAGACGAAGTTTACAGAGCTCCCTTCCTCTCCACCATCTTGGCTCCTCCGTCTATACCACCTACCTCGGTTATATGTTTATGTGGCTGCTGATCGCCGAGTCCCCTGAAGAGACTTACGGTGCTGTGTGTCTCTCTCCTCAGTTTTTGTGGTCTGATCTCCTTGCTGCTTCAAGTACAGCATTATTTGCTCCCTTTCTTTCCTTCGGCCAGTCACTACCTTCCTCCTGGTTTGGAAGTGTCTGTCTCCTCTTCTTCCTGTTCCGGACTTCGTTCTCCAAATACAGTTTCAGAGCCTGCTGTGCTCCACGTGTGGTTGCTTGTGGGCTCACGCGGAAGAGAGCTGTGGTCCTTGATCTTCGTTCAGTCAGATTCCCATCCGGATCCCTTCCCTCCTCTGCATGATCATTACTACTGCATAGAACTGTGGAGCCCTCCAGGGACGGTTTTTCTGTAGGCTTCTCGTCTTCCCACTTACAGATGGAGCAGAGACAGCGACTGTGCTGAGAACATGTACATTGATATGATGCTCTGGAGACACGCCCGGCGCCTCTTAGAGGAAGTCCGGCTGAAGGACCTTGGCTGCTTTGCAGCCCAGCTGGGCTTTGAACTCATCAGTTGGCTGTGCAAGGAGCGCACCCGAGCTGCCCGCGTGGACAACTTTGTGCTGGCCCTGAAGAGACTCCACAAAGACTTCCTGTGGCCGCTTCCCATCATCCCCGCCGCTTCTGTCAGCTCTCCTTTCAAGAATGGAAAATACCGAACAGGTAACATGCGCTCCTGTCGCTCAGACAAGACTTGTGTTTCACTGCAAGTATTTGGATGTTTTGTTTAGTTGATATTCACAGAAGTTTTTCATCCCAAACTCAGGAACAGTTAGATGAAAGTCAACTTTTTGCACATCATTGGAACATCCACCATTCGACCAGGGATGTAAATAAAGTAGAACTAGGTCTCTAAGTCTTGTGTGTGACCTTGAAGTTTAATTTATAAATTCAGCCACTGTTATCAGATTATCAACAAGTTGGAAAGTAGCTGAATATAGCCACTACCACACTTACCGTATTGGGGGGAGTTATGGAATTGGTTGGTCACGGACCTGAATAGAAGCTAAGTTGTGATTTATCTGGTAGGACATTCCAGAGAACTGAGGAGCGCCTGGGGGGCTCAGTGGGTTGAGCGTCTGGCTTCAGCTCAGGTCATGATCTCACAGTGGACAAGTTCAAGCCCCACCTGAGGCTCGGTGCTGACAGCTCAGAGCCTGGAGCCTGCTTCGGATTCTGTGTCTCCCTCTCTCTCTGCCCCTCTCTGCTCACACACTATCAAAAATAAATAAAAATTAAAAAAAAATTTTTAAAATGGGTTTGAGGGCTTGGACTGTCTTCCTATCTAGGAGAAGACAGAGTGGGACTGGTTTGGTGAAAGAACAATTGAAACAAAGTTTTTTTAGTTTAGGTCTTCTTTTTATTCTAATTTCTGTTTATTTTTGAGAGAGAGTGTGTGCATCAGGGGAGGGGCAGAGAGAGAGGGAGACATAGGATCTGAAACAGGCTCCAGGCTCTAAGCTGTCAGCACAAAGCCCAATGTGGGGCTTAAACACACAAACTGCAAGATAATGACCCAAGCCAAAATCAGATGCTTACCCGACTGAGCCATCCAGGTACCCTTTTGTTTTTTATTTTATTTTTTAATGTTTATTTTTGAGAGAGTGCACATGGGGGAGGGGCGGAGAGAGAGAGAGAGACAGAATCTGAAGTAGGAGTTCAGGTCTTTTAAAGAAAACTGTTGTAAATCATTATTATTCACGAAAATCCAAACAAAAACCTTTTATTAAGCATTTGGTAACTTCATCTTAAGAACCAAGGAAAATCACTTAAAAGATGAACAGAATAAATCCTGTGTAGTGCTGGTAAGAGCAGCAGTGAGGGAGACGGTCAGACGGCACTACCTCGTCAGTCCGTCCTTCAGTACGCGCCCCTGGTCCACGGGGGGCGATGCGGTGTGGGACAGGAACTAGCTTTGAACTTCCAGTGTTTGTGAGTGTGGCGGAGAGAAGCGGAAATAACTGAATTGGAAATGTTCGTGCGTGTGTCTCAAATCCGCACTTTTCCTGGTTTGGGGCTTACCTTGCGGTAGGGGAGCAGCTGCTGAAGTCTCAGTCAGCAGACCCTTTCCTAAACCTCGACATGGACGCTGGGGTCTCGACTGTGCAGCGAAGTCAGAGCTGGCTCGGCAGCATCGGCCCCGCTCACCACGAGCTGGACACAGCCTCATCCCATGGACCACAGATGCAAGATGCCTTCCTGTCCCCTTTATCTAATAAAGGTAAGTGTCATTTTTTTTTAACATTTATTTTTGAGAGAGAGAGAGAGACAGAATGAGAGTGGGGGAGGAGCAGGCTCCAGGCTCCAAGCTGTCAGCACAGAGCCCTCCAGGGGCTCCAACTCATGAACTGTTAAGTCATAACCTGAGCCGGAGTCCAACGCTCAGCCGACTGAGTGACCTAGGCGTCCCCGTAAATGTCGTTGTAAATCTCCACTCTTCTTTGCTTCCTTCTGGAAGGTTTTTGTGCTGTGGTGTTAAAAATAGAGCCTTACTCTTTGCATATAGGTCCTTGATGGTTAGTCATTAGAATCTGCTAGAGAGGGGGTAGTTACTGGAACAAGGCCCCACTGGCCTTAGCTGTCCTTTGCCGTATTTATTTTCGATTGATGAAGGAGATGCTCTTCTTTTCATAAGTAGCCATGGGTCATACAGAATTGTACTCTTTTATCTTCTCATTTTTATTTTCTGATAAAAAATTGTGGAAATTTTCTTTTTCTCTTATGAGTGTTAACGTAATATCCTTAATTTTGCCTCCTAGTCTTCAGAGACTAATATAGTTTCTGTCTGGCTCTTCACCAGAAACAGTATAGGCATCCATACTGGGGGAGTTGAAAATTGAAGAAATTTTAGAATGACTCACGTTGTTAGGTCCAGAGTTACAGGGCTGTGAGTAGGAGGTGGTCTGGTCGTCGGCAGTTTCCTTGATGGCCAGGCACTTGCCTGGTGGTTGATGGTCAGTCAGTCTTCAGTCTCGTGAACCTCTCCTCTTGTGGAGAAGCTTATGGTTGCCATTCCTTTTGTCGAAATTGTGGAAGACACACACAATATGTACCATCTCCAGCGTTTTTCTGTGTAGATTTCTGTAGTGTCAAGTACAGTCACATGGTTGTGCAGCCAACCTCCAGAGCGCTTTCTTCCTGGCTAACGCTCTGTCCCCAGCTCCCCCTCCCTGGTGCTGGCAGCGACCCCTGTAGTGTCTCTAGGAATCTGACTGCTTTAGATGCCTCTTGTGAGTGGACTCCTTCAGTATTTGTCTTTGTGTGACTTATTTCACACTGTATAATGTTCTCAGAGTCCACCCCTGAGGCAGCGTGTGTGTAGCACCCCACTCTAACGTTGTCCACCACACTCTGTTTATCCATCCCTCTGCTGCATGACGGACACTGGGCTGCCCCGACTTCACGGTCACTGCGAGTGAGGCCGCAGTGGACATGGGCGTGTGGTGGCTCTTCATGATCCTCTTGTCGGTTCTCCTGGGCCAGAGTGGAAATGCCAGATCACGTTTTTGAGAACTATCAACCCACCAACATTGACAAAGCATTCCAATTTCTTGACATCCTTGCCAATAATTTTATTTTCTGTTTATTTTTCTTAATGGGGACAGGAGGTAGTATCACTGTTTTTTTTAAGAAAAGGTTTTTTAAAGAGATCATTTCAAATTTAAAAATTAGAGATAATAGTATAATGGAAGCTCTGCCCCCCCATCACCATGTATCTGTTACTGAGCCTCTGTTATTCTTAAATCATGACTGAATTTGTTTGATCTGCTTTTCCCTTCCTATATTAATTGAACCAAATCCGAGACAGGCTGTTTTTATCTGTGAGTGTTTCAGCATGTGTCTTTACAGAAATCCCATCATGCCATCAGCACTCCTCTAACAGTTTAACAGTAATTCCCTACAACCACCAAATATCTAGTAGTGTATTCAAATTCCAGTTGTTTGCTAGCACCGTAAATTTTTTTATGGTTAGGACCAAAATCCAGATGAGGTTCACACGTTGTGATTGTCAACTCTTAAAAAGATTGTTTTCTCCCCATTTTTTTTAACCCCTTGCCGTATTTTCATTGACGAAACTTGCTTCTATGGATTTTCTCAAAATGTGGGCTTTGGTGATTGCGTCTTCAGTGCTCAGCACTCTCCTCTGTATTTCTTGTATATTATTAATTGCATCTAAAGACCGTGTCAGATTCTGGCGAGATTGGATTTGGAGGTAGGCAAGACTACTTCACTGGTGGCCTTCTGTTTCTCTGTGCCTGGTGCTCTCTCTAATGAATTTCTTTTTTAATGTTTACTACTGTTAATATAACACAGGAATTTTACCAGTGGATTTAATGTTTGAGTTTCAAAATTCCGAGCAGAAATCCACATATGAGAAACTGCTAATACTTAAAATTAAACATTTCTTCATGAAGCTAGTTTGTAACTTTTGGCCTTTTCATCAGGTGATGAATGCAGTATTGGCTCAGCCACAGACTTGACGGAAAGTAGCTCTGTGGTGGACGGGGACTGGACAGTGGTGGGGGAGAGCTTCTCCACACTCAGTCTAACTCAGTCCGAGCTGGAGCACATCTCCATGGAGTTGGCCAGCAAGGGGCCTCATAAGTCCCAGGTGCAGCTTCGGTGAGTGTCTCCGCTGTTCGGAAGCACAGAACGCCTGCTCAGGACGCTCGGGCGTACAGGGTCTAGGGGCTGCTTTCCTGATGACGACTGCTGTGTTCCCGTGGGCGGCTCCTTAGCGCCGATCGCTGTGTTTCTGCTCACGCACAGGTACTTGCTGCACATGTTCATGGAGGCGGGGTGTCTGGACTGGTGTGTCGTCATAGGCCTGATTCTCAGAGAGGCCTCGGTCATCAGCCAGATCCTGCTTCTCGTCCAGTCTTCAGAGGTTGATGGAGAGATGTTACAGAACATCAAGACCGGGCTGCATGCGGTAGACCGATGGGCCTCTACGGATTGGTAAGTATGGGGCTCTGTTAGTATAGGCCTGTTACCTCTGCTGTCCTGGGGAGGGCCTGCCCCGTCCCAGTAGGTTTGGTTCTACTGCATTTCTTTGGAGACTTTTAGGCTGGTAGAAATAATTTCATTTCTTTTCATTTTATGTTTAGTTTATTTATGTTGAGGGAGAGAGAATGAGAGCCAAGTAAGGGGCAGAGAGAGAGGGAGACACAGAATCCGAAGCAGGCTCCAGGCCCTCTGCTAACAGCTCAGCGCCCGATGCAGGGTTCAAGCTACGAGCTGTGAGATCATGACCTGAGCCGAAGTCGGACGCTTAACCGACTGAGCCCCCCAGGGGCCCCCACATGTTCACTTTAGAGCGGTTTTCTGTAGTTACCATCCTCTACTCAGCCACGTGTGTGCGTACAGAGGGGCATGATGCAGGTGATCTCAGCGTGAGGCCGGAAGCTGAGGTCTGTGGTTCCACAGGTAATAACGTACAAGGATCTGCTGGAAAGAGGAATGTGTGCATTTAACAGTCCATAGCAGTGGCCGGTCAGCCCACTCTAAGAGTGAGTGGTTAGAAGCTAAGAGCTTTGGATTCTAGTCCTTTGTGACCAGTTATGTGTGGATTTGGGGTTTTCTTTACTTGGAGCTAGTTTTCTTCTTACTTGCTAAATTCACTTCGATTAACGTACCCTGTGAAGGTTCTTTCTCAAGTCTGAAACCCTGTTGGTCCTTAGACTGTGGAATGGGATTTATTTTTTGTTTATTTTGAGAGAGAGTGAGTACAGGTAGAGAGGGAGAGGGAAAATATGAATGAATCCCAAACAGGCTCCATGCTGCCAGGAAGGGAGCCCCATGTGGAACTTGAACTCCTGAACCATGAGATCATGATCTGAACCTAAACCAAGAACCCTCTGAGCCATCCAGGCATGTGTGAATTACACTCTGCTACTGAAGACTGTCTGTCCTTGCCCCTCGAGCTCAGAGATGTCAGACGCACACTTGAAGTGCTGCCCGCTCTGTGCTGGCCCGGACACCTACCCTGTGCCTTCTCCCCTCCCTGCAGCATCTAGCATTGACCTCAGTTTCGGTGTTAGGAGTTTATCCAGAACATTCCATGGAGCATTTCCAGTGTGGCAATAGCTTACTTCCTTTTCTCTCTACTTAGTCCTGGATATAAGCCATTTTTAAACATCATTAAGCCACAAGTACAGAAGTTCAGTGAGCTGATGGAGGAGCAGGTCCAGCCTGAAGCTTTCCAGCCGGTAACTGTGGGTAAGACTCCTGAACACACTGGTCCCCGGGCAGAGGAGAGTCGCGGCCCCTCAGGCCATGGAAGCCTCCCTCAGGGCGAGGTCGGAGGCAGCAGTCTGGGCATCAGGAAAGAGGAGGACACAGCCCGAGCAGAGGAGGAGGAATCCTTTCAGGACGGGACATACGACTGCTCTGTGTCCTAACGACAGCGGCGTGCGGCCGCCTGGGCAGTATTAACTAGCGGTGCGCAGCCGAGGACACTGCGGCCTAGGTGGATGGTTTAACCAGGGAGAGAGCTCGGAGACACTGGTAAGGTGTTGCTAAATTTTAACGGTTTGTCTTCTAAGAAATCTGACTCCATAAAAATGTGATATCAAATCATTTTTCATAAAATTTTTTTAAGCTGCAGTGGAAAGTAATAATAAAGAGTACTGTACAGTTGTACATGAGACTATTTTATTCGTAAAGAATGGTAGCTCCTAACCCGTGGGACTGATTTGCCCTAGACAAGCCTACTTTTTCACTAAAGCTTCTTACGTGTTTTCTGGTTCAGTGTGTGTCCAGAGTGCTTTTTAAAATTAAATGCTAAGGTGCTTGCTGTAGCTCATCAGGTACCTGAGCTACCCGTGTGCCCCTTCGGATCGAGAGCACTGGGCTCCGTTTTCGGGCCTCCTGAACAGACGCCTGCCTGACACACCATGTGGCTTTTGTGACAGAGATGTGCTCCTTGGCCTTTGTTAGCCTGTCAGTCCCAGTCCTGAACTGAGGGAAGCTGTGTGGCTTAGCAGGCCGATTCCCAGCGGTCCGTGCGGGCAGAGGCCAGGGGCATCCTGACTAATTATGCTCTTAGATACCACTAAACTATTTTGTATCCGAGAACTGTATCTTTTTGTGAATACTCTTGTGTAAATATACTCAGAGGCACTGTTCATATTTTTAGGGCTAGTATTATAATCTGTAAGGTTTTATGCTGGGTTCTGCACAGCTATTCTTACTGTTGGAAGAGAGACGAGGCTTGCTCTTCTTTCCCAACCTGAGCGGTCCTCAGAGAAGAGAACAGGTGTATCAGCTTGGTCATCCAGTAACGGAAACAAACGGTCACACTGATCATGAAATGAAACAGGTTTTGTGCAAATTAATGTAGTTTCTTATTTATTGCTTTTGTAAATTGAATAAAAATGGACTTTCATGTAAATAGGCTGCTGAATCCTGTATTATCACGGCTACTAAAAAGTACTATGTGAACAATGCATTCTTCATTGTAACTTTTAAAAGTATTTTATGTATTTCTAGATAGGACTTAAAGTTTAGTTTCATACATTATGAAAACCTGTCTGCATACTCCTCAATTGCTTCAGACTAAACACATATCCACGGTATGTACTTCCAGTTACCTTCTGTCAGTATTAATTTAGTAGCTTGTTTGTACTGTGCAATTTGAACAAAGGAATGCAATGTTATTTTTTACAAAAACAAACTTGTTTATTTTTGTAATAACGATGTATTTGATGTGGACCAAATTCATACCACTATGTAAAACAGCCTCTCTTCTCATAGTGCAATTACAGTTTAGAAATAAAACTTGGTCCTCTATCCTTGCTTTTTAAAGTAAATGGCTGGATAAAGTTGTCCTAGCCAGGTTTCCTTTGGAGGGAAACTCAAAACCATTTTGAAATTGCTTAGTTCAAAGTTCATCAGACTGTTTTAAATTAATGAGTTTGGTAATTTGCTGTCATTTACTTTTTACGTTACAAGTGCAGTAATTTCACATCCTCAAACTCCTGAGCGGGTGGGGTATGTGACTATGGTACCTGCTCTTTCTGGTGCTACTTTGTTTAAGCCGTTGTTTTAAACCACCTTTCCCTGAATCTTCCGATAGGAAACTGGTATTTTCCATGCAAGTACATGGAGCCCAGCAAGAAGGCAACCTGAAATTAATTCTCCGGTCCTAGCCCATTAGGAGGAGAGCCAGCATTATCTTTGTGTTTGGTGTGAGTATACGGTCGACAAAAACAATTGGCCGTGTAAACAGCTGTGCTGCCTGAGCGGCTGGGCCCGCGCGCCCGGAGGCGCTCTCTTCCCCAAGACGTTGTTTTCCGTGTAACGGAAGCCGGCAGCCCAGGCAGAAAAACTGGCAGGTTTACAGCAGTCTCCTGGTAATCTGTAATATACTTTACTTTTTAATTCATGTTTTTATTTTGCCTTGTTTGGTTCACATATCAACTATTTAAGCCATAATTTTAACCAATGAATTTCAGTATTCAGTAGAACTATATGAAGTTTGAATTATTTGCTGATACCAAAACAAGAAGTCATCTGGGGGTAGAGTCGTTTGCTTGTAATTAAAATTGCTGCTACTTCTGTAATGTGTGTTTTTTTTTTTTTTAACTTGGTAACGGGCAATAAAACCATTACATGAACCTTTGTTTATTCATCACTCAAGCTGACAACAAAACACGTATTTATTAAAAGCCATCAAAATATTCTTTTCATTATGTAACTCCACCTCGTATTTTCCTTATGAAATAACTACAAATCAAGACAGGTGTAAAATTTATATGCAGACTTACATAGAATAGGAGCATCAAGAGTTGGCAGCATCCTGTATGCCTGACCACAGACGCTTGGAAGAGAAACCCATGTGGAGGACCTGGAAAATGTCCAAAATGTGATTGTGTAAATACCGAGGAGACGGAGCACGCGTCTCTAGTAGGTGGGTGACAAGTGACTCTGACTTCCTGTTGTCCTAAATCTTTGTGGATTTCCCTCTTCTGAAGACATTTCGTATAAATGGAATCAGAATACGTAGCTTTTTCTGTGTGGCTTCTTTCACTTTGCAGTAGGTTTTCGAAGTTCATCTTCATATATTAAGAACTTTATCCCTTTTTAAGGCTGAATAACCTTACACTTTATGCATCTAGTTTATCCATTCGTCAGTTTGCGGATATCTGGGTGGTTACCACGTTTTGACTATCGTGAATGCTGCTGTTGTGAACATTCATGTACAAGTTTCCATGTGGTTGTAAATTTTCACTTCTCCCTGGAAGTGAAAACGCTTGGTCACGTAACTGGCTAATGTTCTGGGGAAATGCCTAACCATATTCCACAGCGCCTGTGCCAGGTTTTACATTTCCACTAGCAGAGGAGGTGACTTCCGGTTTCTCTCATCAATACTTGTTGTATTTTTGGTTATAGCCATCTGAGTTATGTATGAAGCGGTGTATCATTATGATGTAGATGTGCATTTTTGTGGTGGCTGAGGTCTGTTCATATGGTTATTAGCCATTTGCATTTCTTTGGAGGAAAATGTCTGTTCACATCATTTGCCCATTTCAGTTGGGTCATTTATCTTTTTATTATTTGCAAGAGTTCCTCATGCATTCTGGGTGCTAGGCCTTTATCAGATATGATTTGCAAGTATTTTCTCATGCTAAAGGCTTATCTTTTCACTTTCATGACTCTGTCCTTTGAAGCATAAATTTTTCATTTTGGTGAAGTCCAAGTTCTTTTCTTTGGTTGCTGGTGCTTTGGGAAACCACTGCCTGACACCAGGATATGGAGCTCTATGCCTAGATTCTCCTGTGCAAGAGTTTTGTTTTGTGGTTTAGTTTTAGCTTCTACATTAGGTCTTTGACCCATTTTGAGTTAAATTTTGTGTGTAGTATAAAGTGAGGGATCTAACTTTGTTCTTTTATAGGAGGATATTCAGTTGTCCCGGCACCATTTAAGGTAAGTTTTTCCCATTGACTTTGCCAAAAATCATTTGACCATGTAAACACATGGGCTTATTTCTAGGCTGTCAGTTATATTGATCTCTGTTCTTACTGCCAGTACCACACTGTCTTGATTGCAGTCCCTACTTTGTAGGAAGTTTTGAATATGCGACTCTTTTTTTTCAAGACTGGGCTGTTATGGGTCCCTTGCATTTCCATGTGAATTTGGGGATCAGCTTGTCAGTTTCTGCATGGGTGCAGAGACACGAGGTGAGATTGTGTTCAGTTTGGGAGACTACTGCCATCTTAAGTCTTCCAGTTCCCGAACATGGGATTTTTCAGCACGGTTTTAGTTTCCAGTATAAAAATCTTGTACTTTTGTTATGCTTAAGTATTTGACTCTTCTTAATGCTACTGTGAATAGGATTGTTTGTTACAGAAGTACAGTTGACATCTGTGCGTTGGTATGTTCCGACGACACTGCTGAGTTCATTTATTAATTTTTTTTGTATATAAGATCATGTGGTCTGTACCTAGAGATTTAACTTGTCCTTCCTAGTCTGGATGCCTCTGGCCAGAGTCCCAGTCCAATACTCCATAGCAGCAGTGGACGTGCTGGGTGTCTTTCTGACCTCTGCGGGGGAAGCTTTCAGTCTTTCGTTGTAGATGATGTTAGCTGTGTTTTGTAGATGTGAACTTCCTTACCCTGATGAAGGTAACTGATCAGTTATTTGCTAAGCGCGTATATCATGACAAGGTGTTAGGCTTTGTCCAAAACATGTTTTTACATCTTTTGAGATATCAGTATCTTTAATAAGGACAACTACCACATGGTGTGGCACATTGATTTTTCAGGTGTTAAGCCACAGTTTCATTCCTTGGATTAAATCCCACTTAGTCATGGTAGAGGCCAAATTTGAAGAAATTATCAGCATGTTAATACTTTTACAAATCAGGAAGCACTAGTATCAAAAACATATACACAATGTACTTCACCATTACCAAAGATATTTCCCAAATAAAGAGAGTCAGACATAAAGAGGCCTAAATGCATTTTGGCTTTATTGGCCCTAAATAAAAGGAGGCAAGGTGTATGACGAGGGAGCATACTCAACTGTTTCCCAGGGAGTTCACTGAGCAAACTACAGAACTTTCCAGGGAGTGGCAGGTTCCTTTTTCTTGGGTAGAGAGAAGAGTGTGCAGTGGGCCACTGGCCGAAAGACCCTTTCTTCTTCCCGCCCCCATATCCTTCTAGATTCTCATCCTTCAGGGATTTTCTTGGCATTTCACTGGCAAAATATGCTGAAGCCCAACATTTAACAAGATACACACAGTTTCATTCCACGGTAAAATGCATTCTGATTGGAGTAAACTTCCACGTCGAGCTCTCTGCCCACATAGAGCTATCTAGACCCTTTAGACTTGAAATAACCCTTCAATGATAGGGACACAGAACAAACAACAAAGATCTGTTTTTTTCTGTTAGAGATACTAACTGGTTTGTTGTTAAAAAGTTTATTTCAGTAATGTAAGGCAACAATTTCAACAAGTCAGCAAACCAGTGAAAAGAGAAGACTGTCCTCGCCCTACGGCTTCCTGAGTTAGCAGCTGGCCATGGCCCCTCGGGCGGTCACCTCCGAGAGCCCCTCTCGTGCTTATCTGGCAGGCAGGGGGTCATTCCTCACGCAGGCACAGTGTAACGTTTAAGCATTTCTTCAAATCACAGTTCTTCCCATTTTCACTGAATGTGCAGTACTGGGCTACTTACATTGAAATTGTACAGGAAAGAATGTGTTGGTTAGCATTTGGAAAGAGCCTTTTAGAAATAACTTTTGAATGATCAGGTACAGGGGGACGAGGGCAGGTTCTTGAATCCAGAGGCCACTGACCAACCTGACAGTGTGCTTCTGAACAGAGCTTTGAGTATCATCTGTAACTATTTAACCATTTCTGGCACTAAAAACATGGCCTGAGACCAGTGACTTAAAAACCAAAACAAGAGATACTGTTTATGGAGGAAAATAACCTAAAGGCCAAAGGAGAACCATGATTATTACTGAAAGGGAGTAACCTCCTTCCCACAAGGAATAGAACTGCTAAGTAACAGTGTCCTTCCTCAATAAGAGATTTTGTTTTTTCCCATATAATCTATCTCAGATTAACCACAGGGACAGAAAATAATGTATTTTGAAATCCATTGAGATATTACTGTCTCTAACCTTCTGTCCACAGCGCTGCTTCTGTACAAGCTGTCAACACTAGAGACCTTCACTACCAGCCAGATGCCTGGCTTGGCCAGGGGCTGTGGCCAGGAGCCAGGTTTTTGCAGCACTAAGGCTAATCCACAGTTTCAACGAGGCCCAGGAT
Organism: Suricata suricatta; assembly: GCF_006229205.1. Classification (NCBI taxonomy): domain Eukaryota; kingdom Metazoa; phylum Chordata; class Mammalia; order Carnivora; family Herpestidae; genus Suricata; species Suricata suricatta. Next base: position 85,247,667 of record NC_043712.1, read on the forward strand.
GCACGCGAGTACCAGCCAGCAGTGCTGGGGGCGGGTGGGGTCAGTCCGTCAGGGTTCAGGGCATCACAGACTCCAGGCGCAGGAGGAGCACGACCAAGGAAGGCTGCTGCACACGGCTCGCCTGTGGCCCCAGAGTCTGGCCTGCAAACCACACTTGGTGTGCCCTGTGCGGGAGCAGCGGAGGGATGCTTGCTTTGTTTCACTACGGCTTTTCTTTAAAATTCTTTTTGGCCTATGCTTGCTAAACTCAGAATCTGACCAACTCTTTCAATTTCTTAATGGGTAAAGGAAAGCTAGCAGGATTTACTACTCATCTGAGCAAGTCCCTGCAGGGCCACAGCCGAGGCGCTGCATGAGGCCCTGCTGGACACGTCTCGGCAGCCGCACAGCCATCTTCTAAATGAAAAGCACCTCCAAGTCCCAGGCCTGGCATGGCGTGGGGCCGCAGTCCCAGCAGTAGGGGTGCAGTGGCCTGGCTCCAGCACGAGCCACCGCCCTGAGTCCCAGGAAGGCCGGCTGTGCCGGACAGCTGCTGCGCAACTATCTGGACCGACTAAGACTCAGTGCATCAATACAGTTACCCCCTAAAGCATGAACCTTGGAAAACAGAAGGGAGTGCTTATAAAATGCCCAGCCTCCCCACCCCATGCGCTCTTCCGGCCACGGCAGCTCCATGCTCCGGGGATGGAATGGAGGCCATGTGCTTGCACACAACCTTCTGGACCAGAGAGCCTCCGAAAACCCAGCGGGAAATGCAGCTCCTTGCCACCAGACGGGACAGGGTGTTCCGGGCCTCGAGAGCAGCCTCAGAAAGCATCACGATAACGGTTCTCGAGTCCCCGGCTGCACGACCGACGTGCGGGGCCCCAGCTCTCGCTGGAACTGCCTTCTACGCCCTGGGTTCCATCGCAGCGGAGTCATCACGCCGGGGAACGGCGTCTGAGCTGCGGTCTGCTGCTTCAACTGGAAGTGTCCTATGTCTAGAGAATAGTGGGCTCATGGTGCCTTCTACACCTTCCATGATTCTAAGGGTAACTACTGAAGTGGTCTGTTGGCTTTTATCCTTAAGGTCATAGAAAATGACTTCCATGTGTGGTGGGAGGACCCACATGTGCTTAAGTGCCAGCAACCTGGCGTCTTCAAGTGTCAAAAAGGCTGTGCAGCACTACCCCCAGCACTGCAGTGGACTGTCAGCCCACTAAGCCCTGAACAGTCGCTGACTTACATCACAATCCGAACATGTGCTCACGAAAAACCACTGACTTACATCACAAACATCCACGGAATGCAGGGAGAAACCACGGCGTGCGGGGTATCCCACCAGGCATGGACTTGGAGCTTGTCCGGAAGATTAAAACACAAAGAGACTGTAGGTGCACACCCAGGCCGAGGGAAACGTCCAGTCTGGGAACTTCTCTCTCAGAGCATCCAGCTGGGAGGACCTCTTATCCTCACCTGAAAGGTAGTGGGCAGCCAGGGCCACGGTGACCATTCCTTCAGGCCGTTCTTCCAAGACCTAACAGAGAAAAGTAGTCAGTTCTTTAGTTCTTTGAAGGCACGATCATCCCAGTTTTTGCCACATACCACGGGGGGGGGCCTGACCGTCATTGCAGCAGTGCTGGCCAATCCCCACCTGCACTTCTATCCAGAACCTCCATGCAGAAGCCTGGAGGCCGTGCGAGTAGAATACGAAGTAGTCCCCGCCTTTACTTGTGACTGGGGTGCCATTGCCAAGAGACCACTGGGAGAGCGTCGATCCTTCGTGGGTGCGGACGTAGAATGACATGTGGCTCGGTCCTGCAGGGCAAGAACAACAATTAAAACTGTCTTTTAAACAGCACCAGGAGAAGCAGGTAGCTGACCACCAAACCAGACCATGAAGGACATGCCTTCCGTCACTTCTAAGGATTCTCACTGCAGACCTACTGCAAGTGTTGTGACTTGGACACTCCGTGGGTGTCAAGCGGGGTGAGTACTGAGGTGCGTAACGAGGCACAGAATTTACAATGACCGAACCTGTCCTTTAAACATACAAGAGCCGAGCACTCGCAAGGCCTTCAGAAATCCAGAGAATAAGCTTCATGTAATCAAGAGGGAACTTCAAAAACTACAGCAGAAGAACAAATAGCGAGGGTTTTAACCCGTCCAAACTCATTTCGAAGGCAATATCCCGGTGAGTGGGGAAGACCACGGTAGCCAGTTGGTTACATCCAACGCCGAGCGGGAGCTGGGGAAGCTGGATAAGCAGACTTGGCGGCCACGAAACGGACACAGTAAACGGTTACCCAGCATGTGGTCAAAACAAAATATACACTTTCCTAAAATGCCAGAAAATGTAGGTTTTTAATTAAAGAGCAAAGACAACAGATCAAACAAAAAGGAATATAGCAAATAAAGCACAGAATATTGGAACAAAGTTACAACCAAATGCATTAGTCACAGAAATAAATGTGAATAGACCTAAAAGAAAAAAAAATTTGGCTTAATCTGAAACACTTAAGGAGTTTCAGAAAGAGTAAAAATAAAGGTATGAACAAAGGTATTTCTGGCTAGAGTGGACAGAAGGTTTAAAAAGACCTCTTTGGTATCAGAAAACAGGATTCAAGACAAAAACATTAAATGTAAAAAGGCACTTCTTATTGACACAAAATTGTGCATCAAGTAACAGCAACTACTTGATGAAGTAAAATACCAGGGATGCAAAAAGGTATCTATGTCTGCAGAAAGACTACAAACAAGAAATACTCCACTGTCAGCACAAAACATCAGTTGAACAAACAACGAAAAAATGATCAGTGAAGGAGATTATATGGACAAATAGATTAAACTTCACAAGCTGGTAACACAAAACATACCTTCTAAAGTGGACACGAAATACTCAAAATATTAACTATTAACATTAAAAGGAAACATCCATTTTATAAAACTGAAATATTACAAATAACACTGATTATCATAATTCAGTAAAACTTAACAAAATAGCCTTCTACCTGAAAGTTAAATGAACTAAAAGACTCAGGGAAAAAAGGAAATCTGAACAAAAATCACAAGTTTTTTGGTAAACAATGAAAATACCACATATCGGAAACTATTAGGTACAAGTGAAAGCAGTGACAAGGGGAAACTCCGTAGCAAGAAACCTTTTATAGTAAGATAAAAGTACAACAAAGAGAACAAAAAGGAGGGAAATACTGCAGACAAGCAAAAACCAGAAATCAAGAAAATAAAGACTAGAAATAGACCTAACTTAATTTTTTTAAATGCTAACTTTTAGAATTAACTACTAGCTAACTTGGTTAAGAAATAGGTGGGCGAATGGGAGTGGAGTTGCAAAACAAGTACACAAAGAGTAAGAAAAATAAACAAGAAATGTTTAAAATCACACGTGACTATAAGACCTCTATACTATTAAAGTTGGAAACCCAAATGAAATGGATACTTTTTTCAAGGAAAAGTCAGATAACTAAAACTGCACAAGAGAAAGATAAATCTTAAGCAGACCAATTTCCCAAGAAAAAGTTGAGAAACTACCCACCACACCCAGATGGGTTTCAGAGAAGAATTTAAGCCAACTTTTCAACCAGTTCAAATGCTTCCTAAACTGTTCCAAGGCATTGGAAATGAAGGGATACTTATTTTTGTAATGTTTATACATTTATCATGTGTAACACATACCTAAATCTGATTAAAGAGTACCAAAAATAAACAAGTAAACATGGACCAGTATCAATCAGGAGTATTAACACAAAATCTCTAAATTGTAGCAAACAAGATCCAACATCACATTAAGAAAATAAGCTGTGACCTAGTGGAATAAACCATGTTAAAAGACCCAAGGAAGAAAATCCTAGGATTATAGATGCTTAAGAAAAAAAAGCCTTTCCCAAAATTAAAACCCATTCCTTATAAAAACATTCAAGAAATGACGGTTGATAACATGGTACACGATCCACACCCTGGACGTAAGGCTCGTCTCCCACACGCGGGGAAACACGAGAGGCCTGTGCTCTAAGCAAACCCAGGACGCTGCTCGCTACGTCCACACCACGTGAGTGCTTCTCAACCACGTAGACCCGTCAGTTACAGGGCTAGGAAAGACTGCAGACGATACAGCGCAGTCAGCAAGCTGTCTACTTGAGGTCTAAGAATGGTTTTTATGTATTTAAACAGTAGTTAAAAAAAAACAATCTACAACGGGGACATATGGCAAAGCCTAAAATACTATCTGGCCATTTAAAGGTTGGCAATTTCTAGTGTTTCTACTGGGAGAACTCTAGACGAGTGATGAGTAACACAAAAACTACAAGATTCAGTGAGGTAGCCAAGATGTAAAACTGACCTACAGCAGTCAAACAATATAACCCGTTAGAGAACATAATGGTAGAGAAAACCCCAATTAGGACAGCCACAGAAACTAGATGAGGAAAACTCTTTTAACATTTGTGAAAGAGACAGAAGTAGATCTGAAAAGACATTCCTAGTTCATGGATAGGGTGACAGGACCCGGTCATTTCTTAATTTAAAAACTTACCTTGATGCTTTCCAAACACCAAAGAGTAATAAATTTTATATCAGAGTTAGCTTAATAAAGTTCATATGGAAAAACAAAACATGCAAAAATAGCAAGGAAAATAGTAAAAAAGGATTTTCACCTTCCTGATCATTAAGCTACAAAGCTTCTATATAGTTAAAAAATATGGTAAGTGATACACAGACTCACACATAAACAGTAAAATAATTTTTTTTCTGATTTCTTGACATTTATAATCACAAACAGGGCAGTAGATGTGCAACTTGCCTGCCAGGAACCTGAATTTTACTGGAATTCTCCAAATTGTGCATTAAGGATAGAGAAAAGTTTGGATTTTTTTTTTTTTGCTTCCTTTTTACCAGCTGGTGCTTAAATAAAAATCAAATAATTATTGGCATGAACAAGAAAACCAGTTGGTGCAAAACAAATTTTTTCCAATTAAGTTTTAAAAGCTTAGAGAAAACAAAAGGATCCACCTTTGAAAGCATTAGCCAAGGCACCGAAGTCCCTGCAAGGGCTTCATGCCCCTGGTTAACGACCAAGTCCTACTACTTCACTTCTACCATCTTGTGTCCGTCCTCCAGCTTTCTTTGCGTACTGGATATTCAGGTCCCTTTGGTGTTAAATATACCTTAGCACAATAAATTATTTACTTTTTACTGTAAATAAAATGGCCACAGTAAAAAAAAAGATACAAAAATGAAACAAGCTACTAGTGAGCGGGGAAGCTCAGTACAAGTGGGTGAAAGCTGAGGTGCACCCAGTCCAGTAATTTTGACAAAGATGCCAAAGCAATTCCACAGGCTACAGTCAGTCTTCAGCAGATAATGCTAGAACAACTGGATATCCATCCATAAACAAAAAATACCTTGGCCTCCACCTCACACTGCATACAAAAATTATTTCAAGGTATATCACAGGCCTAAACATAACAGCTAAAGCTATGAAGCTTCTAGAATCTATCTTTGTTGAACTCTGGATAGGCAAGATATTTTTAGAGAGGACATATAAGGTATTCTAAAGAAAAATCTGATGAATTCACAAAAATTTAAAACTCGTATAAGCAAATGACTCCTTTAAGAAAATGGATGACATGGGGCACCTGGGTGGCTCAGCTGGTTAGGCCATACGACTCTTGATTTCAGCTCAGGTCATGATCTCATAGCTTCGTGGGTTCAAGCCCCACATTGGGCCTCTGGACAGGCAGCGTGGAGCCTGCTTGGGATTCTGTCTCCCTGTCCCTCCCGCACTCACGCTTGTCTCTCTCTCTCTCTAAATAAACTTAAAGTGAATAAACAAGAACATCTAGATAAAATATATATCTGATAAAGGGTTTTGATCTGGAACATAAGCACTCCTATAGAAGTCAGTAAGCCCAGTTTTTAAAAGGGAAGAAGAAATGAAGAAACAAAACAAGATACCTGAATGGCCAGTAAGCACTTGTAAGAGTGTTCCAAGTCATTACTTACCGGAGAAATGTAAAGGCTACTACTGAATGCCAGCCAGAAATGGTACAATGGAAAAGAACGGCCAATACTGGACAGAATGTGGAACAATTGAGTTCACATACACAACTTGTGGGACCAAAATACTAATACTCAAAAAAGCATAGCTCAATCTCAAGAACATTATAATGACCCAGACCCCAAATATTACAAACTAGATGATTCCACTTACATGCCGTCAAAATTGGTACAAAGTGAATAGTAGCAGGAGCTTCTAAAAGTGAACTCCCTGTGTTAGATTCTCCAGAGACACAGAACCAATCCTCCATATGAGCAAATCCCATCCAACAAAGTATACCAAGAATTACATACTACAACCAGGTGGAATTTATTCCATGTCTGCAAGATTGATCCAGCCTCTGAAAACCAGTTAATACAATTCATCACAGCAACAGGCTACTGCAGAATCGTATGGTCATACCAGCAAACAGAAGCATGTGACAAAATCCAAAATCCATTCACAGTCAAAGCTCAGCAAACTATAAACAGAGGGGAATTTCTTCAACCTGATAAAGAGCTAACTAACATCATGTTGAAAACTGTAGCAGCTTTCCCACTAAGATCAAGAACAAGGCAATGATTCCCACCCTTAATGTGCCTCCTAGCACTCTTTAAAAATACTACAAGTCCTAGCTAATGGAGTAAGACAAGAAAAAGCAATAAAAGACAAAAAGGTTTATAAAGAAAGAAATAAAACTGTCTTGGTTATCATCTATGTAGAATATCCCAAGGAATCTATCAAAAAACCTCCTGGAACTAATAAACAATTATGGCAAAGTTGCAGTCTACGTGTTTAATGATATCAATTGTTTCTACACACCATCAGTGAAAAATCCTATTCACATTAGCATCCCCTGAATGAAATATATCAGGAAAACTACAAAATATAGTACTGATGAAAGAAAATAAACAGGATACAAATAAATGGAGAGAGATTCCATGTCACAGATAGGAACAAATACTAAGATGTGGTTTTTTCAAGTATTTGAGATAGAGGGAAAGCATGAGTGGGGGAGGGGTAGAGAGGGAGAGAGAATAAACAGCTCAAAGCCTGGCCTGGGTGGGGCTCAAATCCACAGACTGAGAACCTGAGCTGAACCACCTAGGTGCCCCTAAGATACCATTTTTCCCCAACCTGATCTGTAGATTTCAATGCATTTCCATTTAAGAATCCCAGAAAGTCAGGGATGCCTGTGTTTCTCAGTCAGTTGAGCGTCCGACTCAGGTCATGATCTCACAGTCTGTGGGTTTGAGCCCCACGTCGGGCTCTGTGTTAACAGCTCGGAGCCTGGAGCCTGCTTTGGATTCTGTGTATGTCTGTCTCTCTCGACAACAAAGATTTAAAAAGTTAAAAAAAAAAAAAAGAATTGCAGAAAGTTCTACTGTGGATATGGACAAACTGATCTGTGGAAAGACAAGACAGGCGCTGTCCACTGAAGAATGAAGTCTGAGAGGATGGACACCACCCACTTTCAGGACCTGATCAAGACAGAGCATCCTGGTGGCAAAAGAGACAAACACGTAAGAAGAACAGAATAGAAAATGCAGAAACAGACCCATATAAATAGTCAACTGACTGCTGACAAAGAAACAGGTCATTTAGGAGAGACGGGACAGGCTTCAACAGGCGGTACTGGAGCACCTGGCGAACCACATGCAAAGCAAAAAAAGACTTCACAGCTTTCACATAAGTTAACCTTGGGTTTGGCAGTGACTCTTAGACACAGCACCAAAATCACGACCCATGAAAGGAAAACTGATTATGCTGGAACTTGATTAAATTTAAAGCCTTACACTGTGAAAAGCACTGTTAAAAGAATGAAAAGATAATCCAGACCAGGAGAAAATATTTGCAAAACACTTATCTGACTTCTATCCACATATACAGAGAACTCTTAAACTTCAGAAAAAAGCCAAACAGTCCAATTCATAAACAGACACCTCACCTGAGGAGACACACAGATGGCAAAGAATCTACAGAATTGCAAATAGAAACAATAAGATGCCACCACTTCGCTGTCAGAAAGACTAAAAAGTCCCCAGCACAGCACCAGATGCTGGTGAGACTGCGGGAAGCTGCGTGGTGCTGGAGGACTCCAGCCGTGTCTCAGGTAAATCAGGCCGACCATGTGATCCAGCACCTGCACTCCTAGGCCTTTATCCCAGTGAATTCCTGGGTATCTGGGTGGCTCTTGGTTAAGCATCCAACTTCAGCTCAGGTCATGATCTTGTAGTTTGTGGGTTCGACCCCCGTATCAGGCTTGGTGCTGACAGCTCAGAGCCTGCTTCAGATCTGTGTCTCCCTCTCTCTCTGCTCCTCCCCTGCTTGCTCTAGCTCACACATTAAGGGGCACCTGAGTGGCTCAGTTGGTTAAGCATTTGACTTCAGCTCATGATCTCACAGTTTGTGGGTTCGAGCCCCATGTCAGGCTCTGTGCTGACAGCTCTGAGCCTGGAGCCTGCTTTCGATTCTGTTTCATCCTCTCTGCCCCTCCCCTGCTCATGATCTGTCTCTTTCTCAAAAATGTTAAAAAAAATTTTTTTTAAATAAAAATTAACATTAGACATGTTTTCACCTCATTTTTTTTTTTTTAGACAAAAACCTGCAACCAAAATGTTCTTCGGTAGGTGAACAGATAGACTGGTACATCCACACACCACCCAGCGGTAAAAAGACACAAGCTACAAGACGGGAGGGCTCATACTGCTCCATGAAAGAGGCCCAACTGTAGGGCTGAGAAAGGCCAAGTAGGAGAAACGGTAACAAAGATCAGCGGTTGCCAGAGAGGGAGGGGAGGCGAAGGCTGACGGGGGTGCACAGGACTCTCGGGATGGGGAGTCTGTTCCATCTGATGTGGGGGGACATGACTTTACACATTTGTCAGACCCCACAGAGCTAGGCAACACAGAGTAAACTGGACCTTCCCTAACATAAACCAAGGGCTGCAGTTCACAGTGGGTCGTACTGGCTCCTCGGTTGGTTTTCGGGAACACCCCGCACTCAATGCAAGGTGGTGAGAAGGGGAGGGGGGAGGGAGCCCTACTTCCTGCTCAGGCTTTCTGTGAACCTAAAACTGCTTTAAAAAAAATAAAGTCTTATTTTTCTCAATAAATTATTCATCTGCTTCGAGTACTTTTAGAAACACTACGTTCTTCCAAAGGTCGGTTCCTACTTTTTAAGAAAAAGTACACATACGAATTTTAAGAAGAGAAGAAAAAACTGTCTTATGACTTACCTGTTGCTTCAAACGTCAGCTTAATAGAATCCCAGGGTGTCTGTTCTTTGGACACGAGTCTGAAGTGAGCAGGATTTCCTGGAGAAACTTCTGGGGCAGGGAGATACCAGTTTTTCCTGTTTGGAAAGGGAGCTTCAGTGTTCAGGATGCTTAGTCAGCTGGCAGCTGTAACAACTCCCGGACGAGGTCAGAATGTGTGGATCCCATGTTGGGGTATGGAAGTGAACTCTGGGGGCGCCTGGGTGGCCCCATCAGCTAAGTGTCCAACTCTTGATTTCCGCTCAGGTCATGATCTGTGGGCTCAAGCCCCACGTCGGAACTCTCTGCCACTTCCCTACTCTTGCTCTCTCTCAAGAGAAATACACTCTGAGGGATAGGATTAGGTAAACCAAGGCCCGGGTTACTGTGTAATAAAACTTCCCCAAAATTACGACCAAAGGATCCTAGGTGATCTTGATTCACTACCCGTCCTATTCCTTCTTATCCAGCCCCTTCCTACCAAACCAGAAAAACTTCCCAGAAATAAAAGTTTGAAACGAATACTTAACTGCCGTCTACCAGGGCAGCGGAGGGGGCCAGCTTCTAACTCCCGCCGTCGCCAGCGGAAAGGACTGCCTCACGGTGAAAAGCCAACAGTAACCTTCCGAGCGCTGGGTCCCTCTCAAGGAGAACTTGTGCGGTGACAGGAAACCCCGCGCACCTGGCACCTGACCGCGTTCCCACCGGCGGTGATGAGGTCCTCGCGGGTGACGGGACCCGAGAACCAGCCCCGGCCTTGCAGCAGAGGCGTCCACCCACCTGATCAGGAAGTGCACCGGGAGGTACCACGGGAAGCCGCAGAGCGGGGCCTTCTCCTCACAGTGAGCTCGGATGCTGTCGTTGATCTCCGGGACGTGAGGGGTGACGTGAGCCATCCCCGTGTAGTCAAACCCGTTGATCCAGATTCCGGAGTCCCGCTGGACCACGTTCCCGTCCAGGTCATGAAACGTTCTGGTCATATGCTGGGGAGAACGGCCGATGAGAAGCCCCTCCCCGAATCCCCTCCCCCACTGGGGAGGGGCGGACAGCGGGGCCTGGGCCCAGCAAGGGCGGCGCGGCTGCGCCCTGGGAGGCCCCGCCCTGCCGCGGCCACGGCCACCTGAGGAAGCGGCCCGGCGTCACGTCCGCGTGCAGCCGGCCGGCAGTTCCGCTCCTGAAGGTGCGCTCGGAGAGCCTCCCGACCGTGCAAAAGCTTCGACCTGGCGCTGCCCGTCTTAGCGACAACTGCCAACGACCCGAACGCCACCAAGGGCACGATGGACAGGTGGGGGGGGGGGGCATCAGCCCCAGAGGTCTGCCACACCCAGTGACACACAGCCACCTGCAAGCTGCTCGCAGGCTGCTGGCCACAGCCGCGGGTCACAAACGCGTGTTTAACTACGGCCTTCTCAGTAAGGTGTTCACAGAGAGGCACACGTGTCTTCTCGTGTAGGAATTCATACGTGCGAGGTCAAGAGAAACAACGTAATGATGACTCCAACACCGTGAGTGCGTGCCTCCCCGGGGCGGGGCGGGGCGGGGCGAGAAGCAGGGGGAAGGGCACACTCCGGGTGCTGTTCCGTGTTCTTTTACACTTGAAAATTGATCTACAGAAGGTTTATTTCCCACAAATACATACTTAAACTTCATTAAAACGTGTTTGAAGACCTCGTTCAGAGTTAAAAGACACGGACGCTAGAACTGCACGTAACGGCCACACACAGGCGTCCTGAGAGGAACACACGCGCAGGCGCACACGGTTTCCCTGGGACCTGAGGCTGACTCCCGTTCTCACCACTAGGGGTCACACTTGGGCCTACAGGTCTCTGAAGAGGCGCCAGGCTCCCTCCGGAACAGCCTCATTAACCACAGCAGCCGGCGGGACGGGTATCGGCCTGGAAGAGCAAGGACCGCGAGGGGCCGCGCGGCCACCGCCAGGCTCACTGACGGCTGCCTGGAACGCGGCCGCTTGGCTGTGCCGGGACACAGCCCTCACGGCTGGCAGAGCCTTAAGTATTTATTACCTGGCCCCTTTCGGGAAAAGTCTGCCAACTTCCGGCACTGGGGAAGAAGAGCACCCCAAACAAATCAGAACAAGAGTTTTTAAAAATAAAAATGTAGCTTTTTCTAAATACTACTGATGTAATTATAGAATTTAGCAAGCCACTGAAAGCACAGAGTCTACAAACTAGCTGGGTCTTCGCTAAAGGTTTTGCAAATTGCACAGTCACAGAAAGCGTACCGCTGTGTCCTCCAGGGCTCTAAACAAGGAGTACTCGGCCCTTATTCAGGATCTCCTCCCTGCTATTTATGTCTAGTTTTATTATTAACTCGTTCAAGTCCCTCATAATTACCTAGGTTATCATTGGGCTTTTTTTTTAATTTGTTTTTTAAAATAAGCTTTACGCCCAATGTGGGGTTCGAACTCTGACTCAGAGACGGAAGAGCCGCTCACTCCACCGGCTGAGCCAGCCAGGACTAGAAATAAGGCAACCGAATTCTTTCTCCTGCGTCACAGGACCCACTCTAAAAAGTCTGCAGAAGACCTGAAGTCTCAGTTCTAAGTCTCGTGACGAGTCCCTAAGTTGTGGTACTTCCGTCACGACACGTTAACTAACACGCTACCTGAGAACACTTTTACTAGCATCTTGAAATGCCTAACTTTGCTAGTTGAGTTCAGATCTTTACTCGGCCTGCAGTCTGTGCTTCTAGAAGCTCACCACCCCCACGGCACGTATTTGCTCTTGTTTTGCTAGGCAGGTGCACTTGTAGCATTTGCACAGTGACCAGACAAGCAGACGTCTCCAGCCCCGCGACTTGGGAGAAGGGTGTCTCACTGACCAGAAAGCCTTTGGCGGCGTGTTCCCCTCCCTGCCGTGCCCGGGACGGCCGAGCACAGCTGGACGGTCAGGAGCAGGGCAGCCCGCCGGACCTCCTGGCGCCCAGCCCCGCGCACGCGAGGCCCCCCCGCAGAACCACGGCCCGCGCCGGCCCGCTCTCACCTGCAGAAACACCCTCTTCGGCCTCGGGCTGGCGGGCTGCGAGCTGTATGGGAAAAACGCCCCACTGCAAACGAGGAGAAGCGTAGCGGCACACACCAGAGTCAGCAGCAGCATGGTTCTTGTCGTGCTTCTGGCTAGGTAGATGAAGTTAATCTAAAACACAAGACCCAGAAAAATTACCTCGGAGGAGAGGTGCCTTTAAGCGGCCTTCACTTGGGAACAGGCTCCCTGAGCAATCACGACGCTCATCGGCGCGGCTACTCGCCGCAGCGCCAGCCGCCGGGCTCCACTTGGAGGGGGCGAGGGCTGCGGAGGCCAGGGGTGCCCCCCACCTGCCATGATGGTGCCTTCAACAGGCAGCTGGCAGGCGAGGGGAAAGGAAACAGCGGGGGTCTCCGGTAAGCAGAGACACCAGGATGGTGTCCTGACCCCAGTCAATCTGTGACCTTCCTTCACTTCTAACCGGATCAACGCCCCAGTAAACCCCCGCACCGTAGACCCCGATCACCTACCACACATCATGGCGTCAGCTCTCTATGAGGGAACCGGTGGCAGGATTTTAAGCATAAGTCAGCCTATTTCAACAAAACTCAAGTTCCATTCCTAAAGCTTTTGTAATGTGCCAAAAACGGGCCCGCTTCATCTAAATTTGCACGTAGATGCACCTTCAAGACTCCACCTGAGGGCCTGCGTGTAAGGGAGTCTGCGATGCAAAGTAAGGCCGTCCCCGTCCGTGCTCAGTAAGCAAACTTTGTCACCGGCCACATACTCTACAAAACGGAAGGATTTGGTACCCGCAGCGCACCAGCATCCCATCCGGGGTGATGTCGAGCAGGACCGTGCTGGTCTTGCACGTTTTCACACTGTGAGCACAGAAACAAGACCGCACCCAAAAAGCCAGGGGGATGAGTCAGCAAAACACAATAAGGGACCCTCTCTCCCTCCGTGTCCTAACAGTCATGACACTTTACCATGTGGCCCCTTAGAACAGTGTCAAATATCCTGCCAAGTGCGGGTGCGGAGTCTCTCGGGACAAAATACAACCTGCCCGTCGCCGTGCGTGGTTCCGGCCAGCTCAACCGAGCTCCGACCCGACGTTGTCCCCACACCTCCATGGAGGCTGCAGTCCCCAAGCCACACTCCCAAACCGTGAGGCTCACCTGCCCCGTCCAGGCATTTTCTGGAAGAGGCTTGGTAATGGGGGGGGGGGGGAGCGAAATGCAGTTCTAGAGCAGAGGAGGGTGGCCTGCGTGACCATGTGTTTGGATTCTGCTATCTTAAGTTTCACTTTTATTTCTGCCTTAAACGTCACATCCTCCGTCACTCTAGGGTCCGAAATGGGTGCAAAACAAAAAAGGCAGAAGGGTCTGTGCAGCGTCTGCGTGTGCTGTGTTGTTCCCCGCAGAGGGTCCTGCTGTCAGTCAGCAGCCGCGTGGCCCCGCCCCCCGCCGGACAGGAGAGTGCCCGCCTCCTGGCACGCACACTTACAAACCCCCGCGTTTCCGGCTGAACCGCGGTTCAGCTCTCCGTGATCCGAGGAGCGGGGGCGGCGGCCACACGTGAACACGTCCTCGCGGACAGACCGCCAGCCCCAGCGTCAGGGCCGCACGGCCACGGCCCGTGATGATGAAAACTAAAGGAGGTTTCCAAGGGTTCCAACAGGTGTTCTGAAGCTCTCCGAGTACAACGTAACCTGGCAGGACATGCCCTGTCATCGCCCTCTGAGCTTCCCAACATTTCCTTACTTTGCAGTCAGCTGCAGTTTCCACAGTGAAGATTTAGGGTTTAGTTCAGCCGGTTCCACGCGGGGCAGCATTGAAATGCCCCCCATTCTGATCATCTCCTATGAGCCTTCACCCACGGGCCCCGATTTACATACACGGGGGACCCAGTTTCTACCTGAGCCGATTCTAGATCAGAACCGAATCTGCATCTGAGGGAAACCCCACCGACTCCGTGAGCCCACACAGCAGCAAAGCCATCGACTAACAGGGACAGAGCATTTAAAGGCTTAAAAATAAAACAAAGGAAGTAAACCCTGAAGACAACCAAGAACAGTTTAGACTTTTCCATCCACCACCCCAGAAAATGCCAGTAAGGACCTAACGATTGTATTACCGGCAACATGGCTGGAGCGCTCACACTTCTTAGCTGAGCGCAGCGACCGTGCGCCTGAGAACCGCTGTCCAGGGCTAGATGCACAGTGTGCGCACAGCTATCTCCTGCCAGTTACGGGTCGGCCCGCACGTGGCATTCTGACCTGCGGTCTCTCGATCCTGACCTCCACGGGATGCCCTGTTCAGAATCAGGGTGAGAAAGCTCCCCATCACCCCCGTGGAGGAAAGCACTAGAACAAAGTCACGACTACACTTGGCCCCTAGCTGCGAATCCTGCAGTGTGCCTACGGTGTGCAGGAGATCCTTCCTGGTCTCCCCAATTCCGGGGGAAAGAGCCACAGCACAGACCCCTGGCTCCTCCAGAGGGGCCGATCGGACACCACGCCGAGGGCAGAGCTTGCCCGGGGGCCCGCTCTAGCACAGGGTGGTGCACGGGGTCTGTCTCCTCTCCGGACAGCCGCAGGGAGGGCAAAGGCAGGACGCTCCTGCAGTGGCAGTGCGCTGACAGCAGACGAGGAGGCCTGTGCCCCTGCATCACCCGGGTCCGCCACCCGGAGACGCGGCTCCATCTCCGAACTCTGAGGCGCGAGCAGCCAGGAGGCCGAGCGGCCAGTGGAGTGGGGGCTGAATGGAGTGAGCCTCACCCGAACCGTCTCCCTCCACCTGCTCCAAGAGCACCAATAAAAGCACCATGTATTTATCACCCTTGGCCTCTAGGTAGGAACCATTCTAAAAATCCACCCCCAACCAATCTCTACCACTTCTCAGCCGGTGCGTGTTCTACCAACTCCTGGCCAGGTGGTTGGAAAGCTGTGGAGAGAGGCACGGCCAGAGGACCTGGGGGGAGCAGGATGCTAAACTAAAACCCCACCCCCCATTTTCTCACCACACTGAACCCACATTCTGCATCATACGACCATGCCTTTTGCTTAACTGTTTCTAAGTATAAGCAACACTACTTCACAGAATTGACTGGATAAACTCAGCACACATTCTTGTAAAAAATAAAGGAGGAAATATTTGATAAATGACTTTTCCTTACAAAATAGGAAGACAGGACCATCGTACAACCAGCCAAAATGGAAGCCAGCACAACGTCAGGCGGGATTTCCGTACCACTCCTCCCAAGGATGGGGGTAAACATCTCGAACACCGCCCAGATGAGGTACAGTGCGTAAAGATAAGGAATAAACATCCCCGAGAGGTACACGGCAATAAATTTTCCTTGGGCACCTAGGGAAAAAGAGAAAGAAAACACACACGTCTGCAATGCTACAGCGAGACACAGGTTTGCCCAGTACTGGTGGGCCTGACATAGAACATTTCACTCGGGGACACTAAAATACAAGAAAGAAGGAAATGAAACATGTGGGTAATACATTAGCATGCGTGTAAGTGTGAGGATGGGATGGGGATGGGGGATAAGGTGATCCGAAAATTAAAACAAAAAGAAGAAAAACAGGAACAATCTTGAAAGCCTACCCCACAGACCAAACAAAGAAACAATCCTGCAGGTCTTGTATTCATTCTAAGGTACCTTCCCACGGGCACACACATATGCCCTACCGTGCTGCTTAAAGTCCTTGTGCAGGCACAGCTTGGTGAGCAGGGGGAACGCCACCCAGACGGCACTGATGAACGCCGAGCAGAGCCCTTGGTACGTGAGCGCCGTGAGGGAAACGCAGTGCACACACAGCGAGATGTCAAAGAACACTTCTCCCAGGTACCAGTCGCTGGCGTTCTGGAAGAAAGAGAAACGTACCAGTATCTTACCCATGGTCCATTCATAAAGATCCTCTACTGCGATGAAATTTCCATCAGAGGAGTTGTTTCGTTTTAAACAGCATCTTAAACCTTAAGTAAACACTCACTACTTCTTGTCATAACAGAACGAATTTAAATCGCTGCACAGGAAAGGGGCATTTAGGAAGATGGGGCAAAAACATCATTACTCGTGGGGCGCTCAGGTGGCTCAGTCGGTTAAGCTTCTAACTTGGTAGTGGCTCAGGTCATGATCTCACGGTTAGTGGGTTCGAGCCCCGCGTCGGACTCTCTGCTGTCAGCTTGGAGCCTGCTTTGGATCCTTTGTCCCCTTCGCTCTGTCAGTCCCTCACTAGAGCTCTCCCTCTCTCTCTCTCAAAAATAAACACTTAAAAATGAAACAAAACATCATTACTCATATGGAATCTGTGCTTTTCTTCCACTGGGCTAAAAGCCTTCGGAAATTTTCTGAAATAGAAGAAAGGGCTCTCCTAAAAATTTCACCCCTGTAAGCTTTCCTATTTACACAATTTCCAAAGGCGAGAAATGACATGTGAAGAACAGCGCCACCAGCAGCACGCCTGGAGAGCTGCAGGCCCTTCCGGGACCTGGTTTGGCTGCTCTGCCGGGTCCTGTGGTGCAGCGCGGCCCCCACCCTGATTCCCGGGTGCTGCACGTTCAGAAAGTTCACCTGTATTTCTGGGCTCTGACGTCTGAGGAGGCCCGGGCAGCACCCCGAGCTCCTCAGAAGGAAGCTGCCGTAACAACTTCACACCTCTTAGCGTCTGCACCAGGGATTCCGTTAACATACCCACAGAGGTTATTATTTCAGTGCAGAAACCCCAAAACGGAATAACCCAGGTCACGTGGGTTCCTTCAAGAGCTCAGAACGGCTTCAGTCACGTGTTTTCGAAAGATGTTCAGGTTCCTTTGACAAACCCGCTCGGAAACGGAAGGCAGCTGTGCACTTAGATGAACCGCGCCGCAAACAGAGGCACGGTCTTTAAAAATAACTTAAGAGGAAAGTAACACTTGGGATTCCACCTGAAGCCGAGGACCGCCCAGAATGTGCCCGAACCCGGAGATCCAACAGACGTCCCTCACAGCCGGCTCCCGCCCCCACCCCGGTCCCTGCCCCCCGGCCACTGCCCTCAGTCTGCACTGTCACGGCGCCGGCGCCCTCACCAAGATCCCACTTGGGAAACGCTGCTGGCGGCCTCACTGACCCTCAGGGCCGGGCTCCAGCCCACGCCGGCCGCCTTCCCGCCCACCGTGCCGCCACCTCGTCTTCACCCACTCAACTCACTACCGCCCACCGCCCAAATGCATCCTGGGCGCCCGCCTCTGACCGCCGTCCCCGCACTTCTGCTCCTGCTTCAACCCCCGGTTCACACGTCAGCACCTCGTCCACAAGCCTTCCTGACCTTCGGGCGCTGGACTGCGACAGCCAGAGGCCATCCTTCACCTCATCCCACCGCGGGCCTCCCCCAGCTCCTCCGAGGAAGAGGCCGGGCCTTCCGAATCTCCTCCCGCCAGGTCCGCCGGGCTGCTCTGAGAATATTTATGAAATGAAACACATCTTCCTTTCCCTTATGCTGTCAGCCCCGAAGTTCATGATCAGACACCTGAATTTTGTCAAAGTAAATGGGACTTTACTTAAACATTTCTGTCTCCGGCCCCCCTGCCACATTAACGACCCCCACACTCAGGTACCACACCAGTGACACGGAAGCCACTAAGACACAAGGATTAGTTCATCCATTAACTGATGGCTGGCCTCAAAGGGCCTCTCTTGAAGGTTAGCACAGAAGGGGTTCTCGGACCACAGCTCAGCATCAACTGAAACGGAGACCGAGCTTCACCCATGGTCTAGCACCAAAGACACCTTTGTGGAAAGACGCAGGAGTATCGCCTTCGTGTCTGCATGCTAATCCTCGCAGGCAAACTGAAAAAACAGCTGCACATTGGCGGTCTTGAAAATATATATAGGCGCTAATAGATTTTTCCCTTTAAGTCACTTAGAAAATCTTTAGAAACCATGGGTCACTCTCCCACTGTAATTTACGGAGTTCTGTTAATAGCTGAAACCGTAACAATATGGCAATATTCTCTCCCTCGGCATACATCATTCTGGAACCCTAGCACCCTTCCCTCTTTTCTCCTTAGGAAGTGTCCTCCGCCCGCCCGCCCCCTCCCCCAGCACATCTCGACGCTGTCAGAATCCGAGTTAACACACTGGCTAACAGGGAAAAAAAGTGAAGGAAATGGGAGAGAGACTCCGAGTGCAGCCTCAGGGCCGCGTGTCCGAAGGGCCCGAGCACAGGCGAGGAGCGCGGCATCCAGGCCCTCACCGCCCAGCGGAGGACAGAGCTGCTCACACGGACGGGCGAGCCCAGGGAGGGCCGGGGACCCAAGCGCTCAGGGACACACGGAAGCAGACGCGGCCTCGCCGTCAACACCCCCGACACCCTGCAGCTTGGCAACGGCGCCCAGACCCCACGCGGACGTGGTTCTGGGAGCCCGCTTTCTGATCCGCCAGCCGATCCCTGAGCGCTCCGCAGGCCACACCCGAGGAGCCCCGCCGGAGTCGTCCCCCGAGCCCGGAGGCGGCACAAAGACCCCAACGAACATGCCTGACACTCACCACGTAGTGAAACCTTTTGGCGAGGGTGTGGATGAGGATGATTTTGGCCGCGGCCGCGGTTCCGTACAGACAGACGGACACGTAGAAGTGGTTATACCACGAGAGGGACCGCCCGACGAGGGAGACGAACACGGCTATGATGAGCACGGTGACCAGGCTGGTGAACCAGCTGACCAGGGTGATGGCGAGCCCACAGAAGAAGTCCTTCGCGTAGCTGCCAGCTGCACACAGGACAGAGTGGCCGTCAGCACCTCTACCGGGTCGACCTCACCACCAGTCAGCAGAGGTACAAGGGCAAACACCGAAACGAAACACCCAGCACCGTAACTGGAAGCACTGAAATGCCCTGGGGGTGACGTTTGTTAAAAGCCTGAACGGGGAAGGTTACTGACGAATAACATCCAAGTAACGTTTACGGAGAGTCTGGGCGCTAAAGACCCGGGGACGGGTCGCCAGGAGCAGCGGGGACACGCTCCTGACCAGGAGAGCAGGAGCCTCCATCTCGGCCAGCTCCGCGGCGCGCTGTGTACAGAAACGCCAGCCAGGAGGGGAGTCCCGGGGGGCCGCTAAGGCCAGAGGAGCGGGCCCGGGCCGGCCGAGGTGCCAGGGAAACCGCGGCCGCACAGGTTCCCTCGCTCGGCCCAGACCGCTGCTGCGACAGGGAAACGTCCAAGCAGGAGACTAGTTTAACCAGAGGCACCAGAGTCAGACTTCCCAGGAGGGCACCTGCCCCCGGGGTGAGGCGTGGACGAGACTTTTTAATGGGGGCTTTCACTCAGAGCCAGGGTGCACAAGCTTCTGCGCATGGAGTACAAAGAACTTCCTGCCTCCCCTAGACCCGGAGTGCAGTGGGCACATTCGTCTGATGTTCATGTAGGACTGCCTCCCAACATCAATCAAACGTTACGTTTAAGATTTTAGGCTCCTTGAAGAAATCCAGGCAAGCAGGCTGCGCAGCCTTCAGGCAAGTTCTCCCCCCAGGCCAGGGTCGCGGCTGCAGAGGGAGATACGTACTCTTGTGACGGGGCCGCAGCAGTCTCTGGCCCAGGTAGGACACGACGGCCAGCACCACCGCGTAGTTAACTATGGAGCCGACGCGGGAGGGGTAGGCGACGACAAACAGGCCGAGCACGTCGAAGAAGACCATGTTTCCATGGCGATACTTTGAAGAAGACGGCAACATATCAGATGTAGCTAGATATTTAAGAACCGCTAAGATGTTGTCACCTATTAGTAAAGAAAAGAAAAAGATAAGCCACGCGCTAAGGCAAGACGGAGACAGAATGCGCATGCGCACGGCAGCAGTTTCCCCCACCCCCATCTGCCCCGCACCTTTCTTAAGAAACTTCTCCCTGCTCCACGGTCTCCTCTCCACCCAGAAGCTCGGCCACGCGGCCTTCATCTCTCCCTCGTCCCACAACTATTCTTTCCTTGCTGTCACCAAACCCAAACGCGGCTTCTCAGTCTGTGCACTGAGCATGTGTCTCAGGGAGCAGCCACCGCTCTGGTCACCAGAAATTCAGTGCTGACCCAGTGACATAAAGCCCGTCAGGGGGCTCCCAGGCCGCCAATGAGGAATCACACGCACCTTAAGAATAATGACTGTGATTCTGTCTCGATTTAACAACTTAGTAAAGAGAAG
The DNA here is from genome assembly GCF_006229205.1 of Suricata suricatta. Lineage (NCBI taxonomy): Eukaryota > Metazoa > Chordata > Mammalia > Carnivora > Herpestidae > Suricata > Suricata suricatta. The sequence continues at coordinate 85,268,123 of NC_043712.1, forward strand.
TCCGGGTGTCCCGTGGAGTCAGAGAGGCTAGTGAGGCATTTCCACGTAAACGCTCCCACGGGGGGCACGTCTGTCCGGCCCGCGCCCGCGGCCAGGGCTGTGCGGACACAGCTCCCACGGAAGCTCCGAGCACAGAACCGAGTCCCTGAGGAGTCCGGGGCGGCAGCGGGCTGCCCAGAGGGGGCCGTGCCCCGTGCTCGCTCAGCGGCAGGGCAGGAGTCTGAGCTGAACCCAGGAGACGGGAGAGGCCCTGACCCGCTGACCCGCGGCCCCCGCCGCTCGTCCACCCCTTTCTCTGCCATCCACTCAGACGCCACACGGTCCTATCGCGGCATCTCTGTCCCTGGCTTCTCCGTCCACCTTCAAACATGATTTCCCGAAAGCTCAGTCCAGTCCTCTGTTCCACAAACTGTTCCCGTTCTCCACGAGTTAGTGGTTTCCTCCAAGTCCTTCAAGCCCACACACCCCTGTTCCCAGCTCTGCCAAGAGCTCTCCCACCGCCGGGCACCTCCCCCGGGCTGGTTCGCAGAGCCGCCGTCTCCGTCAGACAGAGTTCAGGTCTCCTCCTCCCCCCACGACTGCTCTGGGTCGGCTCACCCTGCCACCTCCCCGCTACGGCCACCGGTACCATCCTTCCCCGGCCAGCCGCCTCTGCTGCCCTGCGCCTGGCCTGGCCCTCCCCTCCACCGGGCAGCTCTCACACGCCTCCCGTTCAGACTGCAGTCTGCGCTCTGCCCCCCAGCAGCGCACACGCACACCCCCCGCCCCCGCTCTGCCCCCCAGCAGCGCACACGCGCACCCCCCGCCCCCGCTCTGCCCCCCAGCAGCGCACACGCGCACCCCCCGCCTCCCGCTCTGCCCCCCAGCAGCG
>NC_043712.1:85269093-85270699 GCF_006229205.1 Suricata suricatta
CCTCCATTCTGAGAAGCAGAATCTCTCCCTCTGGTTTAAAGGTGCCAGCGATGACGCGGTGAGCTGCTCCGTGCTGCTGGAAGTGCTCCGCGTGCTGTCCACGTCCTCGGACGCCCTGCGACACGCCGTCATATTTCTCTTCAATGGTGCAGAGGAAAACGTCCTGCAAGTGAGAGTTTACTCTTTTAAATACTAGACCTGAGTAATAGTCCTGGGAGGTCACAATCGCTCCACCTAGGCGTTTCGATTATGCTCTTGAGTAGGGTCGTAAAACCAGTTCGCAAGAGAAACCCTGTGCACGGAGGACTGTGGAACCTCCGCAGCCACCGTGTGTGCACGCTCAGCCCTCGCACGCTCAGCCCTCGCACGCTCAGATCGTCTTGTCTGTCTTTGATTCGTGAAAGGGCTTTGTGACGGCGGAAACATGTCAGGTTCTCTGCGACCCTGCAGTGTCCGCGCTGGTCTGCAGCAGGCCCTCGGCGTGCGGACTGTCCCTTCTCTTCTGTTCTTGCTTGGGGGCGTGTGGGGCACCCCTCGTGGGACTCGGGCTCCTCCTGCGAGGGTGACTTTCCGCCTGGGGAGCTGCACGCAGCCGGTGTGCACAGACAAGTCCTGCCTCTGAGAGAAAGGATTATTTTCCTCTTCTTCCCCGGATCAACATAGGTGTTCTGTCTTTAAAAGAAGCAAAAGAAAGACTTTGATAATTTAAGCTGCTTAACCTACGTTTGTTTTATTTCCTTCTCATTCAGGCCAGTCATGGTTTCATAACTCAGCACCCTTGGGCCAGCTCGATTCGTGCATTTATTAACCTGGAGGCCGCGGGCGTGGGAGGGAAGGAGCTCGTGTTCCAAACAGGTATGTGAGGCTGTTTAACGTCTCAACGCAGTTGCATCCTATGCTTTAGTGCAATTCTTGTTTTTGTGAAAACGGAGGTTCTTCAGACGTCAGTAATCTCTCTAACAAGACGACCGACGTTAATAGCAGCCAGCACGCCATGCTCATTGCACGTCAAGTGTGTTCCACGCGTGTGGTATACGTTACGTTACTTAGTCCTCAAAGCAGCAAGAGGGAGAAGACCTCTCCTTCCCGTCATTTTGCAGATGAGAAAACCAAGCGACATTTCCGCCTGCCCAGTTTCACAGCTGGGAGCGGGCCCAGCGGGGCTGGACCTGGGCCGTCGGGCCTGCCGTCTTACGGCCAGCATAGGCGGCGGACTTGCCTTTACCCGTTACGGGTGATTACGATAGAGGTCACAGTAAACGGCAGTCATGTCATGAAGTGAAGTGAGGCAAAGGGCTTTACATTTATCTTGGAGTTAATCTGAATGTCACAGAACTCAGTAGTGCTTTAGCTAGAGAAATATTTTTCGTTTCTAAAGGATAGCAAGGTTGTAGATTATAAGGATAACATTCATTAATTAGTATCATTTGTCTTTTTTTTTTTTTTTTGAGCAATAGAGAGCAAGCAGGGGAGGGGCAGAGGGAGAGAGAGAGAGAGAGAGAGAATCCCAGCAGGCTCCTCGCTGCCAGCACAGCCCAGTGCAGGGCTTGAACTCACAAACTGTGAGATCATGACCTGAGCCAAAGTCAGGAGTCGGATGCTTAAC
>NC_043712.1:85270799-85281893 GCF_006229205.1 Suricata suricatta
CCCCGCTCTGCCCCCCAGCAGCGCACACGCGCACACCCCGCCTCCCGCTCTGCTCCGGCCCGGAGTGCCCTCCCTTCCACGAAGGTCCCAGTCCTACCAACTGTGAGTCAAGGTTCAGCAGCAGCAGCCCCTCCCGACTACTCCTGACCTCTCTGGAAGGACGTGAACTCCCTTGCTCCGTGCGTCCTGACACTTGTTCTAAAACCCACTCACCCGCCCTCACAGCTGAGCTGGACCCATGTAACTTTTCTGTACCTGGGCAAACTGCCCAAAGACAGTCCTGCGCCTCCTCCAACGTATGGCTTCCATTCTGGCCACACGCACATTGCTCCGCACCCCACGGGTAACCCTGGGCCTGCACTCTTTCCAGGGCCTCACCATCAACAATCCTATGTTCTTCGTTGCTAATCTAGACCTCAAGGCTAGAATCCGGGCCCTCCTCTCTACCTCCAAAGCCCCACCCGGCTCAGGCACACCACACAGGTGCCACCTGCCACACAGTCCCCGGGATGTTTACAGGTTTGTGGGTATTTACAGCCCTCACCCTCCATCTTCGCACAGATCACACGTTTACATGCGAATACCAACCTGCTCTCTGAATGGAATCTGTCAGAATTCTGTCCGCCGTGTCATACTTGGTGTGATAAATGTATCCATTCTCAATAAAAGCCAAGTCAATGCCTAAGACACACAGGAAGAGAAAACCAAAATGTCATTTTGCTTTAAAGATCAACATTTCTTTAGGCCTATTTGTTTAATGTGCTAAATTCCGATACGACAAAACGTCAACGCAGTGACATGACTGCTTTGTCAGCCTTATGAATGATCGATGTCCATTCCCTTCCGGGTTCTTACATCTGAGCTGTGGTACATAATGGCCGAGCAGGTACACTCCTCGGGGAGACGCTGAAAGTCACACGGCAAGGGGTGCGGACACAGAGCCCAGGGGACCACGGAGCCTTCGCCGGCTTCACGAGCGCCAGGGGAGCCGGCAGAGCCAGACCATGGCGAGAGTCCCAGGCCCCTCAGGGATGTGCCCCCACCTTGGGGGGAAGTGCTAACCAGCCGCCCCCTGTTCTGCCACCGCATGGGCCATGACATGTTCTAGAAAAGGCAAGCATTTAAATAGACCAAAGTTTGAAAGAAAAGAAAGATATCGGGAAATCAGTGCCGTTGAGTCAGAATACGCAGCTCTCACGTAGAAGTCACGTTCTCAGTAAAGGCTGTTTACTCACAAACTTGCAAAACAACACTTGCTTCTGACACTCGCCGCGCCTGCAGCCCCAGTACCTGGGATGTTCCCGAAGTCGCGGTAGATGCGGAAGTCGGTGTCCGAGGGGACCACTCCGCTCTGGAAAACCTCCTGCGCCACCACGGATGCAAACGGGTGCTTAGCGGCCGAAGCGTACGCCTGGACCAGCCACGGGTTTTCGGGGCCTGCGGGACAGGGGAGGGCGGGCACAAGGTCACGCGGCGATGCTGGAGCACCCCCAAGGCGGGCCTGCGGGCGTCTGGGGGACAGGGCCAGGCTTCGCTTTTTTCACCTTTTTTCTTGTATTTTCTGACACTTCTCTGATAAGTGTGTACAACTTTTACAATGAGAAATCACCTTTCAGAAAACAAAATTATCCTTAATTATAAAATAACAGCACTATAAAAAATTTAAGCTTACAAATGAGAAACTACCCAACAGTCCATCATCCTACAAGTACTGTCACTGGTCTATCTTCAGTCGTCTTACAAACGTCTGGTCACAGGCACCCAGCTGCGTCCGCTGCACGTTCATTTCACGTTCTCCTAAGTTACTAGGTATAAAATGATCGTTTTAATAACTGAACCTCTCACTGAAAATACCCTAAGTTCTGTATTATTACTGTTTATATTTTTATCATTATTCATAATTCTGCATTAACATTTTAATGCATATACGGCTTCTCAAACGCGGGAGATTGGTCTTTGGGACAGGAAGGTAAACTGTATTACTGCTGGACGCCGCGCACTGCTCCCTCCCACGTGACTCATCACGCCGCCCGCGGAAGGGGCACAGCCACGTCCTCACCCTGTTCCCTGCAGCTGTGGCCCCAGCAACTGCTTTGGCCAACAGCCTGTGAGCTGAGAAACAGGACCCTCAACTGCAAAGACGCTCAGGGGCCATCACACAGTCCCTCCCACCTTTTGGCTTTGGCCATGAGATCAGTACCTCCCTGACCGGGCTTCTCGTTCAGCCTGTGTCCCAGAGCGAAGGGCACACATGGAACAAACTATGCAATGTTCACAACCGCACTGATTCAGGAACCAGAATTTAATGAGCAAGAAATAATCCACTGAGATTCAGGGACTGTCTGTTCCAACAAAATTTAGCAAAAAGTTGACTCTGGTAGGCACATCAAGTCGTTATATTTTGGGACTCTAAGAACATCAACATGTTTATAACTTTATAAAAAATAAATTGGTTTCCTACTGAAAAAATGACATAAAAGATGGCGATAGGGTGGAGTCACACTACAGAAGCAAACAGCCAGGTGACCCATATACAAGTCACCAGACGTGGATTTAAAATAACTATGATGGGCCATATGACCCAGCAATAGCCCTGCTGGGGATTTACGCAAGGGATACAGAAGCGCTGAGGCATAGGAGCACATGGACCCCAATGTTCACAGCAGCGATGTCAACAACAGTCAAAACATGGAAAGAGCCTAAATGTCCATCACCCGATGAGTGGATCAAGAAGATGTGGTTTATATATACAATGGAGTACTGCATGGCAGTGAGAAAGAATGAAATCTGGCCATTTGTAGTAAAGTGGATGGACCTCGAGGGTGTCATGCTAAGCGAAATAAGTCAAGCAGAGAAGGACAGATACCATATGTTTGCACTCATAGGTCTAACAGGAGAGACCTAACAGGGGACCATGGGGAGGGGAAGGGGGAAAGAGAGCCGGGGAGAGCGAGGGAGGCAAATCATGAGAGACTCTTGAACACTGAGAACAAACTGAGGGCTGAAGAGGGAGGGGGGAAGGGGAAGGGGTGATGGTCATGGAGGGGACACTTGTGGGGAAGAGCACTGGGTGTTATATGGAAACCAATTTGACAATAAATTATCTTTTAAAAATAAAAATAACTGTGATGAATATGTTCAGAGACACAGCAAGAATTTTACAAGTGCAATCTATCAAAAAAAAAAAAGGAGTCAAATGGAAACCCTGTAAAAACTGATGTCAAGAATTTTAGTAGATAGTTTACTACCATGTTAAACACAACGAAAGAAAGGATTATAGAGCAACAGAATTAGAGCACAGAAAAAAAAAAAAAACCAAGATGGAAAATATAGAAATGTATCCAAGAGACATACGGGGCACGGTTAGTTCCAGAAACAGAGGACACAGAGTGGAACAGAAGCAACATTCTGCAGGAATTACAGCCAATAATTTTCTAAAAGTCGTAGAAAACATCAAGTTATAAATTGAAAAAGCTCTGTAAACCCTAAACAGGATAAATACAAAGGAAAAAAAAACATACCAAGCACTAAGATCTTTGTTCTTCTTTTTTGACATCAGTACGGTATTATTTAAGTTCTAGTTAGTTAACATACAACCCGGTGACTCGTCACTTACATACCACACCCAGTGCTCATCCCAACAAGTGCCCTCCTTAATGCCCACCCCCACCCACCTCCCTTCCAGCACCCCTCGGTTTGTTCTCTGTACGCAAGGGTCTCTGATGGTTTGTCTCCCTCTCCGTTTTTATCTTATTGTTGCTTCCCTTCCCCTATGTTCCTCTGTTTTGTTTCTCAAATTCCACATACGAGTGAAATCACATATCTTTCTCCGGCTGACTTATTTTACTTAACATAATACACTCTAGTTCCATCCATGTTGTTGTGGAAAACAGTATGAAATTCTGCAAAAAAAGAAAAAAAAATTAAAACCACAACTACCCTACCACCCAGAAGATCTGTGCTTCTGAATACCGCTATCCACTAGCGGGAGTCCTTCGGGAATGGCTGCCCAGCTCCGGAGCTAGGGAAGTACAGTAGTCAGAACGCCTCGTGCCAGGAGGTGAGAGCGTGCTCCAAGAAGCACCCTGAAGGGCGCAAGCCGCAGGCCTCACCGGGGACAATTCATGCGTGAAGATGACAGCAGCAGAACAGATCGTCCATAAAATAAAAACATATAAAACATGGAAACAAATACACAAACGAGGGAAAACAAAGTCTTCGAGAATACCAACCAGTAGCAGTGGACGAGATGATGCAGCCAGAACCTTTAATACCTGGCTAACGTCACAGTGAAAATGCTCTGGAGCAAGAATCTCAATGTCTGCTGTAACCAGGATCAGAGACTCATGAGAAACAAGGCAGGTACAGTCCCAGAGGGCCTATTACAGAAGGGAAAGGAGTAACTTCTCAAGGTAGCGAAACCTGGCAAATACTAACATCAAAAGACCGGAAGTTACCATCACCAGTGCCCTGACAGACATAACATGCCACCCGACAATATGCACGGAGGACACAGATGTGGAAGGAGGAAGGGAAACAATGGTGAGGAAACCCAGGTGGTCAAATCTTAACACACTGAAATACTATTACAATCAGATGTTAGTAACCAAAACTATGCTATTAGGATACGACAGAGGGGCACCTGGGTAGCTCCTGGTTAAGTGTCTCAGGTCATACGTCTCACACTCCGTAGGTTCGAGCCCCATATCGGGCTCTGTGCTGACAGCTCAGAGCCTAGAGCCTGCTTCGCATTCTGTCTCCCTTTCTCTGCCCCTCCCCTGCTGGTGCACACATGCACGTCCTCGCTCTCAAAAATAAACATTAAAAAAATAAACAAAATGCAGTATTATGAAAACCATACTGAAAAACAGGCAAAGCTAAACCAGAAAAGAGAGTGCCTGAGCGATACGGCTACTCTGGGCCGAGAGGGCAGCGTGGCACCTGAGGAGGGGCAGGTAGGAGCCACCGGGCGGTGGGACAGGAGCCCAGCCTCTCCGGTCACTAGGGGCTTGGAGGTTCACACCTCACCGCGACTAAGTTTTACACTTCTGTATTTGTGATGTGTGTGTTCTCTCATCATTGTGATGTAGCTAATTTAAAACATGACAATCAAATACTATTTGATCCTAGACTAGAACTCTGATTTTTAAGAAAAACAAAAATTGGGGCACCTGGGTGGCTCAGTTGGTTAAGTGTCTAACTCCTGGCTTCGGCTCAGGTTGTAATCTCGGGGTTTGTGAGGTCAAGTCCTGCATCAGGCTCTGCACTGACAGTACAGAGCCCACGTGGTATTCTCTCTTTCTCTCTGCTCCTCCCCTGCTCGTGTTCCCTTTCTCTCAAAATAAATAAACTTAAAAAAAAAAACTCAGTCATTACTGGAACAATTGGAAAACTTGGAAAATGCCTATTAAGTAACATTACATTAACATCATAGTTTACGAACATCATAAATGTACTGCTATGAAGGGACATATCTTTATTCCTTATCTACTAAGATGATTATGTTGAGATTATCAGTTGAGATGGTTTTTTCCTTTATTCTGGTAATGTGGTGAAATAGGTTGATTTCCAAATACTAAACCATCTTCATTTAACCATTCACTAAAGTTGCAGGATATAAAATCTATATATACAAAAGTCACTTACGTTTCTCTACACTAATGACAAAGTGTCAGAAAGAGAAATTAAGAAAATAATCCCATTTACGATTACAACAGAAACAATGAAATACCCAGGAATAAACCTAACCAAGGAGGTTAGAAACCTGTCCACTTAGGTCAGTCTTAAGACATTGTAAGAGAAAGTGAGGGCTACTTAGTTCCACAAATAAATGGAAAGACGACACCCCACGTTCAGGGGCTAGAAGAACGAATACTGGTAAGATGTCCGTAACGCCCAGAACAATATACAGACTCAGCACAACGCCATCAGAATTCCAGCGGCAGTTTTCACAGAAACAGAACAATTCTAGAAGCTAGATGGAAGCAGAAAGACCGTGAACAGCCAAGCTGATCCTAACAACACCAATATTGGAGGCACCACACTTCCTGCTTTCACACTACAAAGCTACAGTAATCCAAATAGTAAGGCGCTGGCATAAAAACATACACATCGACGGAACACAGGGCCCAGAAATAAACCCACACATACACGTTCACGTAATGTGAAAGGAGCCAAGAATACACAGTGGGAAAGAATCTCTTCAATAAATGGTGTTGGGAAAACTGGCCAGCCACACGCAAGGAATGAAATTGGACCCCTCTATTGCAGCATACACAAAACTTAACTCAAAGTGGATTAAATATTTGACCATAAAATGCAAAGCTAGGGGCGCCTGGATGGCGTGGTCGGTTAAGCGTCCTTCAGCTCAGGTCATGATCTTTGGCTTAGGTCATGTAAACAATGATCTGTCCTTGGAGCCTGGAGCTGCTTCGAATTCTGTGTCTCCCTCTCTCTCTGCGCTTCCTCTGCTTGCACTCTGTCCCTCTCTCTCTCTCAAAAAAAAAAAAAAAAAAAAAACCAAATCCGATGTGGGTTTAGTAAGTTCTCTGACATTGGTCTTGGCAATGATTTTTTGCATTTCCACACTAAAAGCCAAGGCAACAAAAATTAAATAAATGGGAATATATCAAGCTAAAAAGTTTCTTCACAGCAAAGGAAACCATCAACAAAATTAAAAGGCAATCTGTAGAATGTGACAAAATATTTGCACAACTAATATCTTGATAAGGGTTGATATCCAAAATATACAAAGAACTCATTCAACTTAATAGCAAAAAAAAAAAAAATCGAATTAAAAGTGGGCAGAAGATTTGAAGAGATGCTTTTCCAAATAAGACATCCAGATAGCCAATGGGTACACGAGAAGGGGCTTCCCGTCACTAACCATCAGGGAAATGCAAATCGAAACCACAAAGAGTTATCACTCTACACCTGTTAGAATGGCTTTTACCAAAAAGACCAGAGCTAACAAGTGCCGGCGAGGAGGCAGAGAAGAGGGGACCCTCGGGCACTGCCGGCAGGAATGAACACCAGGACAGTGTGGACGCCCACGGACACTGCAGCGTCATCTACAACAGTCAGGATGTGGGAATAACCTAAGTGTCCACCAGTGAGCGAACGGATAAAGAAAATGTGGGATGTGCGTGCAATGGAATAGTATTCGGCCATAAGAAGGAAGGAAATCTGGCCATTTGCAACAAAATGGATAGACCTCGAGGGTGTTGTGCAAAGTCAGTCATACAGAAAAAGAAGTAACATTTGATCTGACTTATACGTGAAATCTAAACAAAACAAAAACCCAAAGTCAGAGATACAAAAGAACAGACTGATCGCTGCCAGAGTGGGGGCCGGGGGGGGGGGGGCTGAAATGGGTGAAGGTGATGGAAAGGTACGAATCTGCAGTTAGGCAGTCAGTCCTGGGGATGGCACACACAGCATGGGGACACAGTGAATGATCCTGTTTTATACTCGAGCTGCTAGGAGAGTAGATCCTAAAAGTTCTCAAGAAAAAAATTATATCTACGATGATGGATGTTAACTAGATTTATTGTAGTGATTATTTTGCAGTATATACAAATATATAATTGCTCTGAACACCTGAAACTTAAGGGGAAAAAAAATCTCGTATTCTTGGAATAAGCTCAACTCCGTTGGAAATCATGTGTACACACACACACACACACACACACACACACACACACACACACACTGCTGGATTCAGTTTGCTAGTATTTTATTTAGGATTTTCACATCTAAATATGGCAGTTACCTAGCAAAGCTGAGCAGCTGCACATGTGATGACTCATTAATTCTACTCAGAAGTGCGCACACACAGGGGCGCCTGGGTGGCTCAGCTGGTTAAGTTTCCAACTTCGGCTCAGGTCCTGATCTCACAGTTTGTGGGTTTGAGCCCCACGTCAGGCTCTGTGCTGACTGCTCAAAGCCTGGAGCCTGCTTCGGATTCTGTGTCTCCCTCTCCCTCTGCCCCTCCCCCACTTGTGCTTGGTCTCTGCCTCTCAAAAATGAATAAATATTAAAAAAAACCTTTTTTAAATTATTTGAAAAAATGTAAGACCCATCAGCAGGAATGAACTTTACAGTTTTACTTATTTCTAAAAAACATTTCTTAATGTTTGTTTATTGAGAGAGAGAGAGACAGAGCATGAGCTTGGGAGGGGCAGAGAGAGGGGGAGGCACAGAATCCGAAGCACCTCCAGGCTCTGAGCTGTCAGCACAGAGCCCGATGTGAGGCTCAAACTCACAAACTGTGAGATCATGACCTGAGCCAAAGTCAGACAATTAACCAACTGAGCCACCCAAGTGCCCCTCAAAATTTACAGTTTTAAGTATCTGCTACCTGGCCTTCACCCGCTTAGAGAGCTCAGCCCTGCTCCTGCCTCTCACTGATCACCTGCCAAGGGTGACGGGTCAAGTTCTGGTGTAAAAAGGAAGACAGATGGGCGAGTCAGTCAGCTCCCGGGTGAGATGCTCCCCAAAGTACAAACACGACAAAGGCAGCCCTCGGATGAGAGAGAGCAGAGCTGAGGATGTCACGTGGTGGTGAGGACTCCTGAGGTGTGAGTACTAACGTACCCCAACTTCACAGAGGAGGGACCAAAGCGCGGGGCACCCGTGTGACTTGTTCAAGGCTGCTTGCCAAGGGTGTGTGCTGCGGGGGGGGGGGGGGGGGGGGGGGGGGGGGGGGGGGGGGGGGGGGGGGGGGGGGGGGCATCTGAACTTGGGTCGTCGACCAGAGCCCTGCTGGGTGTTCCCAGGGCCCCGCAGGACACGGAATCCCACTCCTGAGGGACTCTGCCACGGAGAAGAACAGGAGCGAGCAGAGGTCGGGGGTGAAGGAGGTCGGAAGCGGAGTCCTGAAGAGGAGAGGAAAGGCACGTCGTGTGCCGACGGGAATGACCTCACAGGGCGCGGAGAAGTAACGACGGAAGAGGGGACACTGTTGAGGTCACCGGCAATCCAAGCAGTCTCCTGGGCGTGGACCTGGAAGGGGGTCTCAATGCACCAGTCTTCTTAGAAGCCAAGACAACTGCAGGACTCGATCTGTGTGTCTCCGTGCACGCACTTCCACACCATCAACCCTACGGCTGGAGGTGTCAGACGCAAGCGTCCGCACATTTTTTCAGGCGGTGCCCACGGCCAAAGTGCCCCAAACCGCATCGATCTACACTCCACCAGCACAGTACGCAGCCGCCCCCCCCACACTCATCAGCGCTGAGTGCAGGCTGCTCACTTAGTGCAAATCTAAAATTCAAAAAATTCCAAATACACGTAAAATTTGAAAAATTCTTATAATTATTTGAATTTGACATTTCTTCTGAAATAAAAGTTTAACTACTTAGTTGGGCAGTTTCTTCTCAAGTCAAACATAAATTTACCATGTGACCCAGGAATTCCATCCCTGGGCACCCCCGAAGGAAAGAAGATGCGTCTTACACACAAATGTTCACAGCAGCACTATTCGTGGTGGCCTCAACGTGGGATCAATCCAGGTGTCCACCAACTGACAAATGGATCAACGAAATCCACTATTTCCACACAATGGGAAGTAACTCAGCCATAAAAAGGAACGAAGTAGCCCCACGGGCGACAACATGGATGAACCTTAGAAAATAGCACATGGACTGAAAGAAGCCAGACTGAGCGAGCACGGAGTCTGTCTTTGGGGCAAGGACTGCGGTGCTGAGCGCTCAACTCTGTGCACAGACCCAGAAACCACTGAAGTTTGGCGTGAGTGGGTGGATTACTGGGCATCTGGGGGTAGAGTCAAAGGGGCAGGGTACTGTTCCCCAGAGAACAGGAGTCTGTGACCCCCTGGCTTCTGGGCTTGCTTCTCCTCGAGGTCGGTGGTATCTGAATTTCTCACAGGGGACAGCTATTAACTGGTTTAAGCTATGCGTTTTATAACCCCTTCAAAATTACCAAGTCAGCCTTAAGGAGTCATGATAGAAACCACTAGTCTGATAAGCTCAGTCATTCTTTCCTGCATTCTCGCCCTTTAAAAAAAAAAAAATGAGGCAGTACTGATTACCCCAGTCCTGGAAGGACTCCCCTCTGAGGGGCGAGGGAGCACCAGCGGGGACCCGCCGTCTCCGCAAGAAGTTCCCAGGGCAGGACCTGTGCGTGTTCAAGGAGCCCGGCAGGACCCCTAATCCCGGGCGCCTTCCCCTTGGAAGTGCAGTGGCCTCGCTCCAGGAAAGCCATCCGCCTCCTGGCGGGGCCCTAGGTGACACACGACCACCAGGGAGCTAGAAGGCTGGCGGACGCACGCTGTGGCACCAGAATCAGCCACCGGCCCCCGAGGGAAACACGGCCCAGGAGCCCGGAGCGAACTCCTCTCCCCAAACCCCCCGCAGGAGCGCGGCGGGCGCTCCCACAACACGCCGCTGAGCTGCGCCGGCGCCGGAGGCAGAGTTTCTTCCGTAAACGTGTACCATGCTGACAAAGTCTTCCCTGATTTTCTGAACCCCGTTTTCCCTGGCTCGCTTTACTGTGAGACTGTAATAAACAGTTCCCACAGCGTAAGAAAGCGGGGGCTAACCGAGTGCCTGTGAGCACGAGGCTTCCGGCCCACGGTGGACTTCGGGGGAGTCCGGAGCTACACGCGGATTCTCCACCGCAAAGGGGTCAGGGCCCCAGCCCCTGCGGGGTGCAAGGGGCAGCTGCGTCCTGCTCATCCGGCACAGTCTGTTCTCTGCCTTTATCATTCAGGTACTCACGCGCCGTGCAAACCCCAACCAGTGCACACGACTGAGGAGCGTAAGGCAGCAGTGACAGCTCTGGTTCTGCAGTTTGTTTAACTCTTTCCGGGTAAAACAACTGTATCCAAAATGTACGCCACTGTGCAAGTTTTATGTAAAACCACCTACATGTAGTACGCAGAACACAGACCACGGGCTAGTCACACCCAGCAAAACCGAGTCCTCAATAAATACCGGAGATGAAGGAATTAACCCTGCGCTAGATCTGCCTCGCCCTGGGGGGAGGTGTTTGCCCTCCCTGGATGCGTATGTAGACGCACAGGCATACTCAGAACAGTACGGCCCCAACCTCAAGACTGGCTGCCTCGGGCCC